>NC_057804.1:648725597-648752362 GCF_018294505.1 Triticum aestivum
TTGTAAAAAGCAAAAGAAGATGATAAAAACTTCAAAAATTAAAATCCTTCGAGATGTAATTATGTTACTACATCTACTAGTTAGGAAAATTAAAAAAATTAAATTTGGACATGTTTTGCAAAAAAAGTGTTATGAAAATGTAAAACGGCCATATCTTTTGCATACGATGTCGAAAAAACCCGCATAATATATCAAAAAAATCAGCACGAAAATCCGCATCCGATTTTGATCGCCTAAAATTCTCAAATTCTAAAAGGAAAAAAAGATATACTCCAATTTCAGTTTTTTATTTTCGTTAAATCTGGTCAAATTGTGGTCAAACTATGGTCAAACTAATTATTCAAGAAATATTAGTGTTAATAAATAATTATTTTAGTTTTTTTGACTTTTGGTCAAACTGTGGTCAAACTATGGTCAAATCTGGTCAAACTGTGATCAAACTACTTAATCAAGAAATATTTTGGTTACTAAATAATAATTTTTTTTTAGAATAATAGTTTCAAACTAAAATGGTGAAACATGTGACTTCATGCTCAAGCTAAATACCTGAGGGTTAATAGGATTGATAGCTTACTATTGTCAGGTAAACAACACGTGCAGACTTGGAAACTAGGGGGAATAGAACTCGGAAGTTAGGCGTGCTCAGGCTGGAGTAGTGAGAGGATGGGTGACCGGCCGGGAAGTTAGACGATTTGGAATGATGAGGGGTGATTAGAGCAATGATGAGTGGTGATTAGAGACAAAGTCGTCAAATAATTCAGAAATTTGAAAATCGGAAAAAATTCAAAAAAATTTCAAAAAAATAAAAAAAAATATCCTTTAGTACCGGTTGGTGTTACCAACTGGTAAAAGGCCCCCAGACCACCGCGTGGGCTCGTGCCACGTGGTGGCCCTTTGGCGCCGGTTCATGCCGAACCGGTACTAAAGGGGGGGACCTTTAGTCCCACCCTTTAGTGTCGGTTACAGAACCGGCACTAAAGGCCCTTACGAACCGAGGCTATAGCCCGGTTCTGCACTAGTGAAGGGACGATACAAAGGGTCTTCTCCGCGAAGGGGTCTTGAATCCGCTTGGGGGATCTTCTCCGAAGAGGTCGTGAGCTCTAAGGAGAAGTAACCAAGTGGATGAGCAAAGCTCTATCTCTAATATGAGCTATCACAATGCTAACCCTAACTAGGAGGAGGAGGAGGAGGGGGTCTATATATAGTGCTAAGCCACGAAGGGGTAAATGGGAGAGGATACATGGGCCGGAGGCCCGATACACTGTGCGCAGACAGGCCGGTAGTACCGCTGGGAGCCCAGGTAGGGCAGTAGTACCGGTCACGGGGGCAGTAGTACCGCTGGGAGTCCAGGCGCTGGTTCCTGGAGGTGTACGCCGAAGGGAGCAGCGGTTGAACCCGTTGTCGGGGCGGTTGTACGGGTCTTTTGGCAGTTACTGGTACAACCGGTGCAGTACCGGCCTTGCACCGCACGATCACAGAAGCTAAACCGGTTGTTGGGCGGTAGTCGGGCGGTTGTACCGCCCGGGCGATCGTTGGGCGGTTGTACCGGTCCTTCTGGGCTGGGCAGATTGTGTTCATGCTTTTGATGTTCATCTTGCAACTTCTCCTTGGTTGCTTCCTTGGTACCTAAGCACACAAAGCATCTCCTTTTGAGGTAGTAGCCATGTCTCAAGTGGGTCAAAGGGGAGTTCAACAAGGAGAGAGTTAACCTCGTTTTCGATAGCTCTCGCACGGGCTCTTGTCATTGGTCCAAGTGGTGTCGTGGGAGACAAAGGTAGGTCCATGGGGATGACCGTAGGATGCTCCGCATCACCTACTCTGACGTGCTCATCCGCAACCTAGCGCAAAGTATCTCAACCATCGATGGTACATCATCCAAGAGGTTGTGTCGAAATATTGCGGGCACTTGATTCAAATCATTGCATGGTGGCCAAGTGGTGTGCAAATTAGCGAGAAAGTAATTAAGTTGTTAATATGTGTAGATCATTTGGATGGATATGCATTGTTGTATAGATCATTTGGCCGGATATGCAGTTTTTGTAGATCAATTTGTCCGAATATGCATTGTTGTGTAGATCTTTTGGCTGGATATGCATTGTTTTATACATCATTTGGCCAGATATGCATTGTTTTATAGATCATTTGGCCAGATATGCATTGTTTTATAGATCATTTGGCCAGATATGCATTGTTGACAAGATTTTTCACCCCGACACACACACTCCTCCTCCGACCTGGGTGCGACCAGCAACTCAACTGCCACACCACCGGCATAGTACGCCGCCCACACGACCATGTCCACCTACTAGCACCAGAGTTGCGAGTGTAGAATTATAATAAAACTTGTGTATTGATAATAGAGGGGGTACAAGAGATATATAAAGGCCTAAGTCACAAACCGACTTAGCCTGGGTTTCCTAAACATAGTCGCTTTGATCAACTTGTATTACAAGTCTAACATATAATCTAACATCCCCCCCGTAGTCTCAACTTGGGGTCCAACAACGATGAGACTGAAACAAATATCGATAAATGGCGCAGTCTCGAGAGCCTTGGTGAAGATATCAGCAAATTGTGTTGTAGTGGGAACATGAAGAACACGGACTTGCCCCAAAGCAACCTTTTCTCGAACGAAGTGGATGTCGATATCAATGTGCTTGGTACACCGATGTTGCACAGGGTTGCTGGACATGTAGATGGCCGAAACATTATCACAATAAACAATAGTTGCTTGATGAATGGGGCATTGCAGCTCCGAGAGAAATTGACACAGCCAAACCGTTTCAGCAATGGTATGTGCGACCGCCCTGTACTCAGCTTCAGCAGACGATCTTGAGACTGTAACCTGTCGCTTTGAAGACCAAGAAACCAAGTTGTTACCAAGAAAAACACAGTATCCGGACATGGATCGACGAGTATCTGGGCAACTAGCCCAGTCGGCATCGGAGTATGCTGTCAAAGTAGTAGGAGAGGAAGAATTGATGTGAAGACCATGGTCGAGAGTACCTTTAAGATAACGAAGTATATGTTTGATATGATTGTGATGAGGAACACGGGGATCATGCATGTAAAGGCAAGCTTGTTGGACAGCATAGGAAAGTTCCGGACATGTGAGGGTGACATACTGGAGAGCTCCAGTGAGACTATGATAAAGCGTGGGATCGAAAAGGGTTCACCATAGAGGAGAGTTTGAAGGTGGTGTCAACGGGTGTGCGAGAAGGTTGGCAATCATGCATGCCCGCCTTGGAGAGAAGATCAAGAATATACTGACGTTGAGAGAGAAATAATCCTTTAGAATCACGGGTGACAGAGATGCCAAGAAAATGATGCAGAAGACCAAGGTCAATCATAGCTTGTTAAGAAGAGTAATGATATGATTGAGAAAAGATTGTGAAGAGGCTGTAAGAACAATGTCATCAACATATAAAAGCAAATAGGAAGTATGAGAATTTTGGTGGAAGACAAAAAGAGAATTATCGGAGAGAGAGGGAACAAAACTGAGGGTTTAAATGAAAGTTGAGAAGCGTTGAAACCATGCCCGAGGGGCTTGTTTAAGACCATATAGGGATTTTTGAAGGAGACATACATGGTTGGGAAGACTAGGACCCTCAAAGCCAAGAGGTTGCTGGCAGTAAACGGTTTCGTTGAGACTACCATGAAGAAAGGCATTTTGACATCAAGTTGATGAATGGGCCAAGAGGAAGAAATAGCAATGCTAAGAACAGTGCAAATAGTGCTAGGTTTAACAACAGGAGAAAAAGTTTCATCATAGTCTATGCCATGTTGTTGAGAAAAACCACGACAAACCCACCTTGCTTTGTAACGAGCAAGAGAGCCGTCGGAGTGAATTTTTTTGGCGAAAAACACATTTACCAGAAACTATGTTTGCACCATGGGGACGAGGGACAAGTTGCCATGTGTTATTTTGAAGCAAATCTTTATATTCATCTTTCATGGCAGTAGCCCATTGAGTATCAAGTAGGGCGGCTTTGTATGATTTGGGAATAGGAGAGATAGGAGATGTAGCAAGAAGACTAAGACGATCTTTGGGTTGAAGACGAAAACCGGACTTAGCGCGAGTACGCATGACATGCTCGTTTGTGGGAGGGGGAATAGGAACAACACGTGGGGGTAAGTGAGGTGTAGATGTGCCCGGCGCAGCGGAAGGAAGGATCGGACATGGGGGAGTTAGCTGCAGTGGCAGCGTTTTCAGAAAAGGCTGTCGTGGCAGTGTTTTCAGAAAAGGCTGCCGTGGCAGTGTTTTCAGAAAAGGCTGCCGTGGCAGCGTTTTCAGAAAAGTCTACCATGGCAGCGTTTTCAGAAAGGTCTGCCGTGGCAGCATTTTCAGAAAAGTCTGCCGTGGCAGCGTTTTCAGAAAGGGCCGCCGTGGCAGTGTTTTCCGGTATTTCATGTGTCACGGCGGAAGATGGGTTGAGTGGTGGCACGACAGTGGAAGAGTTAGGAGTGGCGACAATGGGGTTGTAGAGGAGGCGATTTAGCGTGCGAGAGGGAGAAGGAGGAGTGGCCAGTGGTGCAGTATGGGTAGATGATCGAGAAGAGAAGGGAAACACGGTTTCATCGAAAGTGACATGACGGGAGATGTGGACACGACCAGTAATGAGATCAAGACAACAATATCCTTTGTGTTCATCGGAGTATTCGAGAAAAACGCAGGGAAGAGATCGGGGGGCCAATTTGTTGGGAGAGGTGGCGTAGATGTTTGGGAAACAAAGACAACCAAACACATGGAGCTCGGTGTAGTTTGGATGACTGAGAAAAAGAGAGTAAAAAGGAGTTGTTTGTGGATTGACAGAAGAGGGTCGGATGTTAAGAAGCTAGGTAGCTGTGCGGAGGGCCTCGGCCCAAAACTTGGGTGGCATCGATGAGTGTATAAGGAGAGTACAAATAATATCATTGAGCGTGCGAAGAGAGCGCTCGGCCTTGCCATTTTGAGGAGATGTGTAGGGACAGGAGAAACGAAGAAGAATGCCATGTTGAAGAAAGAAGTTTCTATTTTTAAATTGTCAAATTCTCGGCCATTATCACATTGGAGAAACCGAATTGGTAGAAGAAAGTGAGTAGAAACATATTGTTTAAAGTTAAGAAAAATAGTATGAACGTCGGATTTGTTGCGTAGATGGAAAGTCCAAACAAAATGAGAAAAATCATCTAATATAACAAGATAGTATTGAAAACCCGAAATACTAGTATGAGGAGACGTCCATATATCACAATGCAATAGCTCGAAAAGAAAAGTGCTAGAAGAACTAGAGGAACTAAAGGGAAGGCGCACATGTTTGCCTTGCTGACATGACTGACACGTCGAAGGATCATGATGATCTTTATTACATGGAAGAGCAAATTCACTAAGTAGAGATGATGTGGTGGATGCATTGGGGTGGCCGAGTCGCTGGTGCCAAAGGTGGACGGTGGCCATCATGGATGAAGGTGGACTTGCGGTAGGGGATCCATTGATAGAGTAGAGGTCTCCGGAACTATTGAAGCGAGCGATCTCCTCCTTGGTTTGAAGATCCTTCACAGATAAACCAAAGGGATCAAATTCTACTGAGACAAGATTATCATAAGTAAATTTTTGCACAGATATTAAGTTTTTGATAAGAGCAGGAGCAACAAGGACATCTCGAAGTAAAAGAGGTTTTAGAGTGGAGGGTAACTCAGTGTGACTAGTGCTATAGATGGGAATAGTGGAGCCATTGCCGAGAGTGATAGAAGAAAAAGGAGAGGAGGTGCAATTTGACAGCATAGTACTCGAATTAGACATGTGGCTAGAAGCTCCAGAATCAAAGATCCAGTCCATACCTGAGGTTCCTTGAGCAGCAAAGTGGTTCATGGCTTACAAAATGGCAGCTTGGTCCCAATGAGGAGTCGGTGAAGCCAGTAGGGGTGGTGTAGTCGAAGGCGGCGGCGGTCCATGCAGCTATTGCAGCGTGATTGAGGACGACAGCAGCAGGGGTGGCGGCTGGTAGAGGCCGTTGTCGATGTAGTGCGGCTCCGGGGCACTGTAGTAGGGCATTGGAGCAGCATGGTACGCCTGCACCGGAGGACGGGAGCCCAGTAGGCCAGGAGATCCCATGTGTGGGCGCATGCCCAGCATCCAGGAGCCGGAGTACGCAGGAGGAGCGCGATCGGAGAGGGGGTAGTCCAGGGCATCGGCCAGGCCTGGACGAGTCCTGTCCAAGGATCATGTGGAGGATGCCATGCTGGAGGCGCTGGTGGCAGTGCGGCGTTGGGAGGAGGCGCTGGTGCAGCCGGGGGTCGCGACGGCGATGGCGGCCTGTAGATTGGATTTTTGCCTCTATAGTTCGGACTTGGGCGCCAGCCGGGAGGCGGCTGGACCGGAGTCGTCGTCGGCGCGGCAGGTGCAGGAGACGGGGGCCGCGGAGTGGCGATGAAGAGTTGAGGACGCGACTCCTTGTTTGTGATGGCGCGACCGGCCCATTGAAGCATGGAGCGCACCTCGGCGAAGGAGGGGGCCGGCCGCATCATGGGGATAAACGACGCCTGTTTTTCATAGCGTTCGCCGAGGCTGACGAGGAGAACGTTGATGAGTTGCCGGACATCGATGGGGTCCCCAAGCTCGCGGAGTTCGTCCATGATGGACTTGAGACGCTGGTAGTAGACGCCGACCTGAGAATCGCCTTGGACGGTGTTGCGAGGCTCGGTGCGGAGGGTGTTGACGCGGGCGTCGACGTTGTCCTAAAAGAGTTGACGGAGAGCCACCCAAAGGGCGGCGGCGTTGGTGGCGTCGCGGAAGACGAGGTTGAAGATTTTCGTGGAGACGCGCTGATAAATCCATTAGATGATGGCGAGATCGTCCTTGACCCATCGAGGATCGAAGGGCCAGGCAACGGAGCCCGAGGCGACGTGATCCACGAGGTTGCAGCGGCCGAAGTGAACTTCAAAGAGATGACGCCAGTGATAATAGTTGTGTTTTGGAAGATCCAAAGTAATGGGGATGAACGAGCTGACATCTGAGATGGTGTCAGCATAGTTGATGGTGGTGGGTATGGTTGAAGCTAGGCGAGGGTGGAGGAAGAAGAGGCATCGGTCGCGGCGGAGGCAGCCTTTGCTTTGGCGGCAGCGAGGGCAGCCCGGCGTTCGAAGAAGCCGGGTGGCGGCGGCGTGGGGGGCGCAGCCATGCCCTAGGAACGTCTAGACTGATATCATGTAGAGTTATAATGAAACTTGTGTATTGATAATAGAGGGAGTACAAGAGATATATAAAGGCCTAAGTCACAATCCGACTTAGCCTGGGTTTCCTAAACCTAGTCGCTTTGATAAACTTGTATTACAAGTCTAACATATAATCTAACAGCGAGCTCCGCCCACGAGGCCACGACTCCCACCATCCGGGCCGCCACTGTACCGCCGGGTGCTCCAGATCCCCAGCAAAAGCACGGGCCTTGCATCGTCCCGGCAGAACCCCAGCCGCTCGGGCTAATTGTTGTTTTTGGAGGCAGTATTACATTGATAATATTTATTTATCTTTTATATGCATTATAAGCAAATGGAGCTAGCAGAATAACTTTAAGAAGGTGAAAATGATGGACACCAGTATAATATTTTCTCTCTGGATGAATCGCAATCAGCTGCATTTCCATTGATAAATGAAATACTATACTAGAAGTGCAGCATTCAAACCGAACTGAAATGCTAGTGTCAGTGTGCACTGCTAAATGTCAAAGAAGTCTTCAACTTGCTGATCCAGACAAACGGAATTTAAGCAGATTGATTCCAGCACATGCATAGTGCCAGTTGCCAAGAAACTAATAGCACCAGCACAGTTCATTGCACCTACTAAATATGGATCGGTTGGTACTTCTAACAATCTTTAACAAAGCAATGTAGGAACTAGTTGGGTGCAGGATCCAAGGCCGGTCAAGTTGTACCAATTGACTGACAGTCGACTTGGGGTGCAGGATCCAAAGGCCCATCAGCCTGTGGGCAAATTTAAACCATTTCCCCGCTGTCATCTGTCGCGAGGCACACCATCCATCATCACTAGTTAACGGCCAGGCAAGGCCATTTTTGCTCCAGGCCTCCAACCAAACACAAGCAGGCCCCGAGTAGCAGGCAGGCAGCAGGTCAGGTCAGGTAGGCAAAAGACACTTGCATCTGAAAGAGCTACAGACAACTCTCTCTTCTGTTCTGTTCATTAGGGGTGGGTTCTCTCTGCTCTCTTCTCCTCTTCCGGTGGAGTCCCGCGAAATGCTCCGGGTTCCCGTCAGTGGCTCAAGAAATCCCGCCCGGGTTTAAGGTACAAGCTTCTCCCCCCATTCGAGTTTTCAAACAGGAAAATTTATATGGGTCTCTCCTCCATTCTTGCGTGCTTGATTCTTGGTTCAGTCAGCGTGGTCAAATCCCGGCTCACCCCCCTCCTAGAACTCAATCCCCTTGTGCTGTTCCTCCTCCATTCCCCCCTATCACCAAGAAATGTGCTGCTGATTGATTGAGGGGGCTGGCGCAGGCTCTAGCTACACTAGATCTGAGCGGCTGGATTAGGTTGGGGGCTGTGGTGCGGTGCGAGTGAATCTCTCTCAGCTCGGGAGCCTCTCTTCAAATTGCTTGCTTGCTTCTTCTTGGTACTGTAATTTGTAAATTTCTGTTACCGTAAGTAAGACCAGCTCCCAGCCACCACCATCTTCTTGTGCGCGGAGCCGCCGACAGCTTTTTACTGCCGTTTCTGTCCTCTTCCAAGTTCCGTTTCGGAAAATGTCTCTGGATCTGATTCAGAAAGAGATTTAACACTCTGTCTTTTTCATCTTGTTATAAGTTTCCTATAGCTGACAGCAACCAGTCTCCCCTGTATCATTTGTCGCGAGGCCAGCGCGTCGCATTCGGAGGACACCAGTGAGGCAGCGAGTAAGTGAGTGAGCAGTACCAGCAGGCTTGGTTGGTTGCTGCTTTTGCCCTCGTGCGTTTAGGTCCCAGACAGCTCTGTCTCTCTGATGTGTGTGTGTATTTATTAAGGCTTCTCTTTGCTCTTGCTCCGTTCTTCTTCTGGTGAGAGATGCTCCCGGTTTAAGGTAGTACAATCTTTGCTCTTTTCCCCCCTTCGAGTTTTCGAAAAGAAAGGGGGAAAAGCAGAGTATTTCTTTCCTCTGTGCTTGATTCTTAGTTAGTGTAGTATGTTTGTTTCTCTTTATTTATCCGCTTGGGGTTCAGACAAATTTCTGTTACTCTTACTTCGGTGGATGATGCTGCTTCACTCCCCCCTTGGAGAGATTCTAGCTAGCTAGATCTGAGCAGCTGGAAATTAGCTAGGAATCTGATAGAAAGAGAGATCTAACACTCACTCTGTTCTCTTGTACTCTCTCTGTCCGGAATTACTTGTTGTAGAAATGAATGTATCTAGATGTACTTTCCATTTCTCAGACAAGTAATTCCGGAGCGAGAGAGTACTAGTTTCTATTCCTGTTTCTTAAGTTGTACAGTAAGCTCTTCCAGATTTTATTTTTGGTTTACCTTTCTATTTGTGGATACAAGAGGAGATACATCTTTCTGTAAGTTTGTTCTGCTTCTGAAAAGGGGCAGTCAGTAGTAACTTGACTTGCCCTCTTGGACAGCTAACTAACTGACATGCTACCCCTGCAGGGAGCAGAAAGGGAAAATTGTCCTGGGGTTAGGTAAAAGAAGAAGGACATGGCTGACATTGAAGCTGGCGGCAAGCCAGCCACCGAGTCTGACACTGCAACTTTGATCCCAAACAGTGGGAACTTAGAAGGTTCAAGCAGGGCCACAAAGACCTGCAGGTTCAAAGACAACGACGAGCTTGTCGAGATCACGCTTGATGTGCAACGCGATTCAGCGTCGGTCCAAGCCGTCAGGCCGGTGGCCGCGGAGGCTGCGGTGGCCGCCGCGAGGAAGAGATATGACAGAAGCAAGAGCACCGCTGCGGTGGCGCTCAAGGGCTTGCAGTTTGTGACCGCCAAAGTTGGCACCGACGGCTGGGCTGCTGTGGAGAAGCGCTTCAACCACCTGCAGGTTGATGGCGTCCTGCTCCGTTCCAGATTCGGGAAATGCATCGGTAACCGCTTCTTCAACAGTTTGTTTCAGTGAATGTAGACAAGTATATATCCCTTGGAAAGAATTTGTAGTACAGTTCAAGTAGTAGTAATTGCTTTTGGTTGTGTGTATGTGTGTGTGCAGGGATGGACGGGTCCGACGAGTTTGCGGTGCAGATGTTCGATGCGTTGGCGAGGAAGAGAGGGATCGTCAAGGAGGTGCTGACCAAGCCGGAGCTCAAGGAGTTCTGGGAGCAACTCAGTGATCAGGGTTTCGACAACCGTCTCCAAACGTTCATCGACATGTTAGTACTTCTCTTCTGCTAAATGTTTTGTCATGGTTTCCTTCCTTCTGAAGATAGGTGCACAGCACTTACCACCTCTTTGTTCAGGGTTGACAAAAATGCCGATGGAAGAATCACAGTAGAGGAGGTCAAGGAGGTTAGTCACAGCTGAAGACCCCAAACTGAAAAGATCTAGTCTTAGTGTGTAAATTTGAAGCATATAATGATGCATGCTTTTGCAGATTATCGCCCTCAGTGCATCAGCAAACAAACTTTCCAAGATCAAGGAGCGTGCTGATGAGTACGCAGCACTCATCATGGAAGAGCTTGACCCTAAGAACTTGGGCTACATAGAGGTATTATGTTCAATCAAGTACATCCTCTGTTCTTTGTTCACACAAAAAAAGTACAGCCTCTGTTCCTAAATATAAGACGAGGTAGTGAAAATTAGAGATTTGCGGCATGGTTTCTTCTTAATTAACCACTCGATCTGAATGTTAACAGCTCGAGAGCTTGGAGTCGCTCTTACTGCAGACACCATCTGAAGCCGTTGCCAGATCGACCATCACCCACAGCTCCAAGCTCAGCAAAGCTCTTAGCATGAGGCTCGCGCCTAGCAAGGACACAAGCCCGATTCGCCACTACTGGCTGCAGTTTACCTTCTTTGTAGAGGAGAACTGGAAGCGCATATGGGTCGCGGCTCTCTGGATCTCCATCTGCATCGCGCTTTTCATTTGGAAGTTCATCCAGTACCGTAACCGAGCTGTATTTAACATCATGGGCTACTGTGTGGCCACTGCAAAGGGTGCGGCCGAGACCCTCAAGTTCAATATGGCCCTCGTCCTTTTTCCTGTCTGCCGAAATACAATCACGTGGATCCGATCCAAGACAAAGATTGGAGCTGTTGTACCCTTCAATGACAATATAAACTTCCACAAGGTAATGTAAATAACCGGTATTTCTGCATTAAGTAAGAGCCTATCCTGAGAATAACCTGCTGATGATGTCTGATAGATAATTTAGCACTTAACATAGCGAGCATCAATTTGTATGTTCTATTGTGCAGGTAATAGCAGCAGGGGTTGCAGTTGGTGTAGTTTTGCATGCAGGTGCTCATCTGACATGCGATTTCCCTCTGCTGCTCCATGCAAGCGATGCAAAATACGAACCAATGAAGCCTTTCTTTGGGGAGACAAGGCCACCAAATTACTGGTGGTTTGTAAAAGGAACTGCAGGGTGGACAGGTATTGTCATGGTAGTGCTCATGTCAATATCCTTTGTGTTGGCCCAGCCATGGTTCCGACGTAACAAGCTCAAGGACAGTAATCCTCTCAAGAAGATGACTGGTTTCAATGCCTTTTGGTTTACACACCACCTGTTTGCTATTGTGTATGCACTGCTCATCGTCCACGGGACAAGTCTGTATCTAACAAAGGAGTGGTACAAGAAAACGGTAAAAGTTTATCTATGCCCTCTATATTAATGCCAACATATAGAAAATTCTAATGATCAGAATTATTGATAATTTTTCTTACTATTATCAGACATGGATGTACATCGCTTATCCTGTCTTCTTATATTCATGCGAGCGCATCGTTCGGTTATTCAGGAGACATGATTCAGTTAAGATTCAGAAGGTACCACCATGACAAAAACCCTTTCATATGGCTTTTCATTGTTTGTCTTTTTTAACTTAAAATTAAATAATCAGAAAAAAAATATCTTTTCTTTTAAATATAGTGCAACTTAATAAGTGCCAAGCCATTTAACATGGGAGATGGATTTCTGAACAGCAAATAATAAGCCTTAAATTATTTAAAAAAAAACTGAATTCACTCTTTCTTAGCCTTCAAATTTTGTGTCCTAATTAAACAGGTTGCAGTATATCCTGGGAATGTGTTGGCTCTTTATATGTCCAAGCCACCTGGTTTCAAATACCGGAGTGGGCAGTACATCTTCATAAACTGCGGCGCTGTATCTCCATATGAATGGTACCCAAGTCACACACTTTGAGGAAAAGAAAACAGTTGCATTAATATAATTATGAAATCAGCAGATGACTAATAGTACGGAAAAAAATGTTCCATAACAGGCATCCATTTTCCGTTACATCGGCACCCGGAGATAATTACCTCAGTGTCCACATTCGCACAAGGGGTGATTGGACTTCTCGGCTTAGGACTGTCTTCTCTGAGGTAAATCAGCTTCTTTGGCCTTTTGGTTTGTCTAATAACACATCCTATTGGAAGTTTGTAGAAACATGTCATGCACCCGAAGGCCGAAACAATGTGTGACAAAATTACTTATAGGGGGTGCTTCGATACCTTTTGCCCGAAATGTATCATATTCTTGCTTAACAAACTTAAATGTCTGAAGCATTGTGAACTGTTAAGGTTTTGATTTTTCATATCAAGGCCATTGCTTTACTTGATGGAACTGATAATAACCTTAAATGTAAACCAGGCGTGTCGGCCTCCCACTGAAGGAGAAAGTGGACTCCTTAGAGCTGACCTCTCCGTGGGAATCACTGACAGCAACGCAAGGTGAGAAGGAACTTGCTCAGTTGATTCAAGGAGTAAAATACAATATATTTTCAAACTCCTGTTCTGATCCTAAACTTTGTTTGACATGTACTAGATTCCCTAAGCTTATGATTGATGGACCATATGGTGCTCCAGCACAAGATTACCGGGAATATGATGTGCTGCTGCTCATCGGACTTGGCATTGGAGCCACTCCTTTGATCAGCATTGTGAAGGATGTGCTTAACCACATCCAGCGCGGGGAATCGGTTGGCGGAACAGAGCCGGACGGCAGTGGCAAGGCAAAGAAGAAACCGTTCATGACCAAGAGGGCCTATTCCTACTGGGTCACAAGGGAAGAGGGCTCCTTTGAGTGGTTCAGAGGGGTGATGAACGAGGTGGCTGAGAAGGACAAGGACGGAGTGATTGAGCTCCACAACCACTGCTCCAGCGTGTACCAAGAGGGCGATGCTCGTTCCGCGCTCATCGTCATGCTCCAGGAACTCAACCATGCCAAGAAGGGAGTCGACATTCTGTCTGGAACCAGCGTCAAGACCCACTTTGCCAGGCCTAACTGGCGAAGTGTCTTCAAGCGTATCGCGGTCAACCATGAGAACCAGCGTGTCGGTACGTCTTCTTGCTGCCATTCTCACATCGATCTGATACTACAAATGTCGGTGACTAGTTATCATCGATCGTCTGCTGACGCTCCTTAATTTAATTCTGCTTCAGGGGTTTTCTACTGCGGCGAGCCTGTTCTTGTGGCGCAGCTGCGGCAGTTGTCGGCAGACTTCACCCACAATACAAACACAAAGTTTGACTTCCACAAGGAGAATTTCTAATTATATACTATATGTAGCTGATGTAAGAGCATGTCTATGTATGGTCTACACCATAATAAGGTACAGAAATAGTAATACAGGTTTTTGTTTGGACTGGTTTAGACACTCTATCATGAGATTTCGATACTGAACAACTCGTGAAACTGGTGATGCTTTTGGCTTGCTCTGCTCTAGGCTCTAGCTCCAAAAAATCACATCTAAAAAATCAACCCCAACAAAAAATCACATCTAAAAATCACCTTGAGCTCGGGAGGTCGATCGAACAAGCGTGAGATTCTCTGAAGAACGAACATAGCTCCATTTGGATTAGTGACAATGCAGATGCCACCTGTACCGTAGTACACAATAAGTTCATTTCACAAGTGGTTTGCTAATCAAAATAACTAAAGTACAGAGCAGTATACTACATAACCACAATAATTCATTTGGATTAGTGACTTCACCCACAATAAGTTCATTCTCCTAGGGAATTACATGACCACAAGAATGTCGTAAGACTAACTCACTAAAGAACGTACAGTGCAAATAAAATTGCAGCAAAAGGTGTCCGGTCTCGAGTTTCTAAGATGAACGAGACATTTTTCTGGGCGGGAGTGCATCAACGTAGCAAGGACGGTAGGGGAATGCATTGCCTATGCCTCTAGCATGTTGGTGATGTTTCTCAGGATATATGTAGCCTCCTAGATACTGCATTCTGGAAGAAGGAGGGGACCCCGCTGGCGGCGGCTAGGGTTTCCTCCCAGTCATGAGCGGGGCGACACAAGAGGAGGGGGGAGGAGGAGTAGATTGTCATCATGACCGGAATGAGACTTTTCTGTGTAAGACCTGCACCCTTCTTCCCTGGGACAAGGTAGTAAAATGCCGGTCCAAATCTAACAAATTTGTTGTTGCCTTGTAATACCACGGTTCAGATTTTAAAATTGAAAAATCTGTTAACTGCATCATATGAAACCACAGTTCAGAATTAGACGTCGCATCCATGGCAACAACATACACTGGAAGCTCTCATTGATGTAAGTTTTTTTCAATTTTAAAACATAGGAGGGAGTGGCGCCTCAGCCGTCGCAGGAGATAGCCTGCCCAGAGCAACCTCTGCACGCTCCAGAAGGCTCCCAGCCCGCAGCAGCCATCCGTGCATTGAATCAACCACATCACTCAGAGGCTGAATCGCCTTCGCCATCTGCAAGGAAGCCATGCCTTGCAGCTCAGAGCGTAGCAGCTCGGCTTGCGCAGTAAAGATAGACTGAAGTGCCACATGAGCTGAGGCTGTAGAACCAGCAGAAGAAGAAACAACCGACGCCCAGGAGTCACGTTGGATCGCCTTGGAGGGAAGCGTGGCATTAGATTGGGCTTGACATGAAGGTGGATGAAGATGATGAATGGTGTCGAGGCGGGACAATGACGAAGCAAAAGGGTTATCGAGCAAGCTGAGGGGACGCCAAGCGTTCCGACACTCACGGGCCCGATGGCCGTTCCCCAGGCAGTGAGAGCACCGAAAGGGATCCCTGCACTTCGCTGCACGGTGTCCAGTAACAAGACACCTGCAGCATCGACCATGGAGCCACGCAGGGATGGGCCGAGGGGACGAAGCCGGAGCTCGAGACGCCAGACGATGCGAAGCATGCCGCGGCCGCACCTCCTGCCAACCCACGCAAGTAGCTGCCGCATGTTCAGCGCTCACTCCGCTGGAGCACTTGGTAGCCAACGGCGACTGCGGCGCCAGCTCAACACCATCCTCATCATCTTCGTCATCGTCGTCGTCGTCGAGGGAGCTCCACAAAGACTGCACCATACCCGCAGCCAAAGCATCAGAAGCACCCGAGGCAGCCAGTAGCTTTCCAGCCCTCAGGTCAGAAGAGGGCCCAGTGACATGACCACCGTCTCCAGCAGCAACGACAGGCGATGTGGTAGGTGTTGGCGTCGCGAGGACCAGCTTGGAGCTTGCCGGCGACTCGGACGTGGACGGAACCTCGCGCGAGACCAGTCGCCCCTGCACGGTCGGGTCAGCCTTGCGGGAGGCGAGGGAGGCCGCGGCTAGGCCTCGCGCAGATGGCGGCGGCAGACGGGCCGGGGCGACGCCGGCAGCAGGAGAGGCCGAGACGGCTCCCATCGTCGGAGCAGCAGGAGAGCGAGGCCCGCCCGAAGTTCGCCGCGAATCAGCCGCGGGAGAAGAGACACGCGCGGGAGGAGGCGCCGGAGCCTGGCCGTCACGCGCAGAGCGAACGGAGGTCGAGGCAGAGTAGCAGCAACCGGATGAGGCCGCAGCACCGGAGGACTGCCGAGGAAGAAGCGGGCGGCGGCGCCGCGCGCCCACCCGCGAGCGCGAACGGGAGACGCCCATCTCCTCACATGAGGCACGCAGCAGAGCAGGGGCACCGGATCTGGCCTCGGCGGCCGCTAGGGGAGGACGGCTGGAGCGGATCTGGCAGCGCCGCGGGCGAACGCTCACCCGACCATTGATGTAAGTTATATAACGGTGGATGTGAGGTTTCTACCGCTATAAGATATAGTGTGTGAGGATAACTAGATGGATGTTTCTGTTCAACGTCAATTTGCCAGGAACAAATGTAACTCTTGTTCCAGCTCAGGGAAGGGGAAGGTTGCCAACTAAAATATACCACAGCAGCATATGTAACAGATAAACTACACCGATGCATGGGTACTCGATGACCGTGGCCATGGCAGAAACAATTTTGCATCGATTTAATGAATTTACGTTGCATAGATCATCCAGTGGCAAACTGAAATTCTGGTAGGACCTTATTCATCATGGTCCCTACCCGCTAATTATCATTATCAGTAGCAGAGGCAGAGAAAACAAGACCAGCATTACCATGAGCCTGGTGGTTAGAAAAAATGGATGCATGTAACTTAGTTTTGACATTGTGTAACTCACGAATAATTCTTTTAAAAATAAATGCAGTACGAAATTCCTACTGTTTTCCATCAAAAGAAAAAGGGTGGAATGGTTGCCTGTGAAACTGTTGTGCGATCATCCCACTGTGTCATAAGTTCTTTCCGAGCAATGCAAGATCATGAGGACACCACTATGACAATGAATATAGAGGGACCCATGCCAATATTCGGCTGACCACCATGTCCGCTTCGCCACATTGCGCGGCTCCTTGACTAGGTCATAGAGACGCCCCGATGAACAACGCCCCGGCAAGAACTCCCGCCTCTCCCATTGACCGGTCCGCGACGAGAAGACGATCAAACGCAGCACCTTCTGTGAGTGCACCTCCGGTTGCTCTTCTCCAAACAACCTGTGTAAGTACAAGTGCTCATCGTCGACCCACCAAGTCTCCATTGGCTCTAGGATGTCCGCGACAGTGGGGGAGTTCTTTCTTTCGGAAAGAGGAACACCTCGTGATGTCGCGACACGGCTGGATCGAAGGCGAGGAACATGCCCTTCAACGTCGCATCTCCATGGCGTTGGCGGAAGGGGCCTTGTTGCCGGGTTGCACACGTAGGTATAGTGGGCAGACTCGAACACATACTTGTCTCTGAGCAGGAGGAGGCCATTGCAGTGCTGCTGTATGTAGGCCTCGTATGTGAAAGGAGGGCACACGAAAGTGGGCTCGCCGGCGTTGTTCTCCGGCGGCTGGGTGCGCCAGCCCGGCGGGGCGAAGAAGTCCTACTCTGCCCAGTACCCGTAGTAGGTCGTGAATACGCCGGGAAACTCGCGCGGGAAGACTTGCGGGAGGAGAAGGCTGTGGGCGTCGACGATGCCGCGCCACGCACGGCAGACAAGCCGGAACTTGGCAAGGGGGCGGCCGGGAAGGCGGCGGAGGACTTCGAGGAGCACGTCGTAGGGGAGGCAGATGCCGTTGGCGGGGTCGTTGTTGTTTGCATCGCCCATCTCACTGACAGGATAGAGGTACAAGAAACGGCAAGATACGATCCGCTGATTGTTACATAGATATATACGTAGAATCCTAACGGCAATCGCAATCATATTGTCAATCGCCTGAAGCTTACCATGCAAAAAAAAAAATCACCTGAAAGATTTGTTTCATCTTTTTTTTTTTTGCAATTCTTCCATCGTCTGATCCCACGTTCCTTCTGCCATATCGCAATATCGTTAGCTAAATTAAACAAGCGTTTTTCTTATGGCAGCTGTGTCATCTTATTTCCTTATTTTGTCATGACAATGTGCTAACTACTCCCTCTATATTGAAATCATAGTGTAAAAAAAAAGTCTTATATTTTGAGACGGAGGGAGTATGTACCAAATACTAACCGTCCAGTTTGTTCGTTCGTTCATCGATTCAAGACTTCAGGTGCGGTATAGATCATTCACAGCCAAACTGAAGTCTAGGACTGCTGTGGAGCATAACAAGTTCTCAACATCGATTCAGTTTGTCGGTTAAACAACTGACACGGGTAATAAACCTGAGACATAGTGCTAAGGAGCGAGTGTTTCTCCCTTTTGGTAAATTTACGTACAATTGGTGCCTTTGTCTGGTGCTGAATGTCCACGTGATGCTTGTGCTGCATTGTCGTGGTCGCGTTTTTCTGTGGTACGGTTTCGGTTGCAAGTTCTCGCGGCAAATGATGCCCTTTGTACCAGGGATGTAGTCTGTCAATTTGCTTTGATCCTGTTTTGTTTAGTTGTGTCCTTAGGTTTTGTGCTGCTTCTTGGGCTTTGGTGTTGTTGGGTGATGCCATCTTTGGCGATGCAAGGGTCATGGTATCGTTTGGGTTGCGCCATGCCATCTTCGACATGTAATATCCCTTCTCTCATCTGCATGATTGAAAAGAAAAATGTACACGCACCTTGGTAATTAAGCATCAGCAACATCAAGACTAAATAATCATGACCAAAGAGATTGTCCAATGAATGAGATGCCTATCAAGTAGAGGAGTTCAATCCTGCTTATAATAACCAAGGCAATCAGCAGCATATATTCATCATAATAATGTAGTCCTTTGAGGGAATTACATAATCAGGAGACTAGTTAAGGACATAAAGCGAGTTAAACCGAACCCTAGTATTTCTAACGGGCGCTTTTCCTAACAGGGAGTGCATCCACGTAGCATGGTCGGTAAGGGAAAGCATTGGGCATGCATGCAGCTTGTATATGTTGACGGGTATCATGTGACCTAAATATTGCATTCTTGAGGTGTCGAGATGATACGCCACCCCAGAATCATTGGCACAGAGGAGGAGAGCGTACTTGTGTGGATGGAATCCAATAATCCCATACTCCCACACAAAATGATCCTGGTCTTTGACTTCACTCTCATCCAACTCGACAAAATTACGTTCATCTGAGTTCCACGAGTGCTCAGAACCATCAGTGCTTGCCTGTTCTCTTGTCTCACGATCACTATCGTTTTCTTCTTCTTCCTCCTTGTCCTCCCCCTGTTCATCATCTTCCTCCGCCTCTTCTTCCTCGTCTTCATCCTCTTCTCCATCAATAATCTCTTCTTCTTCTTCTTCACTTTCCTCACTGCTTTTATGGTTAAGATGGTACACCACTCCATCGATAATCTCAAAATCATCCTCTAAATCGTCATTCTCCTCTTCTTCCTCATTTTCATCCTCTTCTCCATCAATAATCTCATCATCTTCTTCATCACTTTCCTCATTGCTTTTATGTTCAAGATGATACGCCACTCCATGGACAATCTCATCATCTTCTCCATCATTTTCTTTTTCCTCCATGTTCTCCCCCTGTTCACCGTCTTCCTCCTCCTCCTCTTCCTCGTCTTCATCCTCTTCTCCATCGATAAACTCATCATATTCTTCATCACTTTCCTCGCTACTTTCATGTTCAACCAAGCTGAGTAGTTCTTCCTTGCTTTCAATCACCTCCCATGTACATACTGGTTTAAATTTCCATTGATCTATCATATGATATTGTGCATTCAAGTCCGTCTTGTGTGCCAGTGTCCACCCTAGTTGTCTATCAGGCGAATCTGACAGTGCCCACACATGGAGTTGTAACACATTGAGCACCACATAGAATATCCCTCTCTCATTGTTCGCTAAGATGGACCTCCTGGGCAATGTCCCATTATAGTATCCCATTCTCACATCGCAGTCCGGGGGGTCCCTCGGGAGTTGGACTGTGTCATACTTTCCCTCCGTGACCCGCATAATCATGAGTACACCAATGTGGCAGGGCACGTAGAGTGACCCCCGCCAATACTCGGCAGACCACCATGTTCGCACAAATTCCATATCTTCGATACTGATATCACCTTCTGTTGTCCCCACATTGTAGGTATTCCATGGTACGCAGCGCCCCGACACGAACTCTTGGCTCTCCCACAAATCGGTAATCGATGAGAAGACTAGCATGCACACTACCTTTTCCTTGGGCGCATCAGCGAATGGCATGAGAGAATCAATTTGTTCATTGGCGTCTCTGTCATGTTGTCCTTTTTCAGATGGTTTCCCTTGTGCGAATAACTCGGTCCACCAAGGCTTCCTAGGTTTTATTTTGATGCGGCCTCTTTGCCATAGAGGCGGCATCTTTTCCCTGGGAAAGTGAAACACCTGGTGATGTCGTGACACGGCCGGGTCAAAGGCAAGGAACATGCCCTCGACGTCGCACGGCCATGGCGTCGGTGGGTGCGGCAAGCGGGCGCACCGCCTCGTCGTCGGGTTGCAAACGTAGACATCCCTGACATCCCTGAAATATTGTCCGTCCCGGAGAAGGAGGAGGCCGTTGCAGTGCTGCTGCACGACGGCCTGATCGCCCCAGATGAAAGGACGGCCGGAGCCGGGCTCGTTGGCGTCGTGCGGCTGGTGGCACGAGGAGCGCGAGGCCGGCGGGGCGAAGAAGGCGCAGTCGGACGGGCATCCGCTGTAGGTGGTGTAGACACCGGGGAAGTCGCGCGGAAAGACGTGGGGGAGCAGCAGGTCGTGGGCGTCGACGACGGCGCGCCACGCGCGGCAGACGCACCGGGGCGCGGCCTGGGAGGCGGCGGAGGATGCCGAGGAGGAGGTCGTAGGGGAAGCACAGGCCGTCGGCGTCGCTCGTGTCCATCGGGGACGGTGGTGTGTCGTCGATCGCGCGGCGCGAGGTTGCAGGATCGGAGGGGACTTCCCGCAAAACCCTCGCGTCCGTTTTGGTAGCGGAAGTCCGGATGAAAGGTGCCTTGGGTATCACGGGTGATATACAACTCCGTACGTGTATTTTCTTTGAGGGAATCCTACACTGTTTCATTGTAAAAACTAGTATAATGCCCGTGCGTTGCCACGGGCCTTTTAATATTTTTGTTGGTTGCATATTGAAACATGATGCCCTTCAAATTTCACATGTGTAGAAAAGATTTCCAGTAACAGTCGACAAATATACTTGATGCAATGCATTTCCATTTTCCCACTTCACTTGCATCTCCATTATTTCTTTTTAGTTGCAATGTATTAAAAATGTAATTTGGCAACATATACATGAAGAGCATAAAATCATATACTTCCTCCGTTCTTAAATATAAGTTTTTTTAGAGATTCCAAAACAGACTATTTGCGGAGCATAATGAGTGAATCTACACTCTAAAATATGTCTATATACATCCGTATGTAGTTTGTATAGAAATATCTATATAGACTTATATTTAGAAATGACGGGAGTACAAAATAACCCAACACACACCTTTAATAGTAGGCCATAAATTCGGAAGGCAACCTTTTACAAGGAAATATCACGTATATTTGTTGAGATGAATGATCATTAAATTCCATACAATTTCTCTCCTAAGAATATCTAAGACATGAATCTTAAGAGTAATAGTAACTGAAGAACAACAAGCAGCTAGAAGCCCTCGATGGTGACACAACAGTTGAGGTTGGGGGTATGCAGCTTCATTTCTATGAGAAGTCAAACATTTAGGACCAATCCGTATAGGAAGATGCATAAGAAAATAAGAGTAATCTGAAAATGTAAGGATTATATTATTTTGTCTTCCTGAGTCCGCTTCCCAATGAAATATCTATCATTTCTTTTTATTGCAATATCAGAGCCCCTCCACTTTCCATTTTGTTTTTAGTTACAGTTCCAAGTCCTTCCTTCAGCATATGATTATTTCTGTATGACTAATATACTTCTGCATCTGCATATGATTATTCTTTTTTGATAAGTTGTCAACAGTTTAGGCCATTAACTAATGATAACACTGAGAGGCAAAGCGCAATTGAGCAAAGTTTTTTTTAGCAAAGAACAACTCCGTACAATAAATTGGCAGGAGTCCTAGATCCTCCGTGCAAGATACTATTAAGTGCTTCAAAATATATAGTTCAATGCACATAAAAATAATTAAGCCACTAATACCATGATGCAATTATTTATTTTCTTGATATAGAATAGTAAAGTACAAAATTGACAGTTTAACATTCATATGTAGAGATAAGACTATCCCAAAGAAAGAAGTTATCTGAAAGGTGCACTCTAACCTGCAACAATAAGGGGAGAACATTAGAAACACATAGGCTAGATAAAATGATTGTCATGATCTTAAATAAGCAAGCAATAGAGCAGTGTCGTTCCCACAAAGGCAAATGACAGAGTACAACAAAACTTGAAGTACCAAAACCATCACATCTTGAAATGTGTTGTTTTCTTCATCGACGGATCTAACAGAAATGAATAGAAACCTGATCGGGTGAATGCTTGCAGTATGGAACAATAGATCGACCATGGGTACAAGAAATGAATTAAATCCAATATTGAATAATCTCTTCACTCATATCTAGTGCTTTTGCAAGAAAGGAATTAAATTCCATATTGAGCAGTAGATCTCTTGCTTTCAGCTTTACTTGATTCTATTGTTAACTGCATTCCCAAAACATAATGCTCGCATTCAAAAATTTGAGTCATCTAGCAAAACGTAGTTTAATTTATAAAGTTGTTGGTGCAGGCATCCACTCTGCCTCTGAACCTCCATTTCTCTTGTTGTCATGGTCATATTTTTGCAGAATTTTTTTAGAACCATCAAGTGAGCTTGAGTTAGCTCAGAAGCTTATATGCATCTAGAACTTTAAGTTATACTCAAAACTCTACAGAAAGGTGAAAAAACATGCTGGAACTAAGAACAGATCATGAAATGTTGCATAAAGTAGTGCCACACTAAATACAGCCACGCCATGGCTGAGAAATCAGCTGCACAAACACCAAACTGTTTTGGTAATTAAATTATTCACTATTTCAAATCGTAGAAGGGGGAAACGCATGAAAGACAAACACCATAGATGACAAATAAAACCTGCAACGCTTTCGTTGTAGACCCCCAAGCAGCACTTGAAACTAAAACTTGCACATACCGCAATCCACATCCCAACAAATCATGCTAGTCTAGTACACAAAAGCTCCATGAAGAAAGGCATTAACTGTAATATATTCAGAAGTTGTCCTGTGTAGCCATGAGATTAATGAGATAAGAAATCACGAGTACAGCCGAGGTTTCAGAAAAATAGTACGGAATCACCTTCCTAGGCCTGATGCCTCCAGCTGCAGGTAGTAGTGCGAAAGAGATAGATGCCAAGGATGACAAGTGACATCATGCAAGCCATTTTAGAAATTGCTCCATACCTGCATACTACAAGATCCTTCAGCACCATCTGTAATGGCATCAGATATCTGAACAGTAGAAGCAATATGACAGATTAAGAACTTGGTAACATTATATGTGGAACCAAGGCCATGTACCTGATTAGTCACACGCCCCTGCCACCTGTCGGATCCACACGATAGCTCTGCGTACCAGTGAGGATCCGATGATGTCATTGCCTAGCTTCATAGGAGGGATCCTACAGCCACGCTTGCGCCACACCTCATCACAACTGTGTCATGGCGTCTTGTCCAAGACGAGGGGGAAATCCGCCAGTCCCGTTTCCTTAGCCATGACCTTCGCTGGTAGAGACCTGACTCTACTAAAATCTCTAATATATGACTTAAAAGGCAATAGAATCAAACAATAGAAAGGGAAAAAAATAAATTGATTATCACCATGGTGAATGGAGTAGATGTAACCATATTGTAGTACATCTTAGAGCCGGTACAGAGGATCACGATGACATATTCATGGCTAAGAAAATATATGATTCTGGGCAAGGTACAACCATGCATACTCCTTTGCTCCATGTTCATCTAATTCATATGCTAATGTATAAGCTGACTGTCAATGGAGCAAATAGAGAACTATGTGCAGGAGCTGAACAATAATTCTCAAGCTGAAGAACAAATACCTCAAGAGAGGAGCATAATGGAGCAGCAGTTCTGGGGAGCCCCTCGCCTCATGGAGTGGCGCAGAGGTAGGCTCCTCGCCCCGGCGACTGCGTGGTCCTCGCCTTATGGAGGTGTGCGACGGTGCAGTGGCGTCGTCATCCTCCTCACCTCCGAATTAGTCTGAAGTTTCTAAAAACATTACTCTCAAAATCAATATTAAATGAAGGCGATCTTTTAGTTCTAACCATTTCCCAAACAATTTAAAAGACTGAACACTTGGGCAAATACACGATGGTTTCGCTGTTACTACCCACGAGTGCTCACTTCAGCAAATTTCAGCTAAACATACCCAAGACTTCACTTGCAATCAATTGTTCTGTTTTGATCCAAGGTGAGCTATAGTTGTTCAATTCCCTGGACATAGTTTGCTCATAGCAACCTTCATGGCTCTGTTTTGATCTACAGAGCCTCGGCACACTAATGAACCAGATAACAACCTTGAGACATACAAATTATCTCAATCTACCTACCTGTCAAGATGGACTTTGGCGCCGGCCCACTGATCATATTTAGGAACTCAGAAAATATACCCACTCGAAACTCTCAACTTGCTCATACCTCATAAAAAGTCCAGCTAATATAATGCTCTGGAAATGATTGTTCACTTCTATAAGAAGGTTGAACGGCATGTCCTACATGTTGGTTCGTTATGAATCAATTGTTGTCATTCGCGCGCAACAACCTGATCAACGACCGTCACTGACATATGCAAGACCGACGGTTCTCTGCCTCTAGCTTCCCCTGCATTAACAAATCGGAACACCATTAGGTCCATAGTCTATGATGTAATTACAAATGGTGACATTATTCAGCAATAAAGTACGCAAGACTCAGTGAACACCGCAAAACAATCTCCTGCATGGATTCACTCTCCTATGCGTTTAGTTTGCTCTTCCCATAACGTATACCAAACTGTTCCGGCCAAACTTGTAGAACAATAATTTCCTGATTGACTGCTCATATTCACTCTTTTACGAAGCTTGCCAAGTTCTGTCTGGAGGTGCACTACCAAGGCGAAGCCTGAAACCACTTCTTCAGTTAACAAACCAAGCGTAAATGAGGAGCTCCTGGTCGGAGAAAGCATACCTCCGTCGTGGGAACCATGCCGGGGAGCTCCTGGTCGCCGGGTTGCGCGGCGGCTGCCGCGGCCCCCTCCTGCCGGTGGTAGAGGCAGCAGGTGACCCAGAGCAGCGCGGCCGCCTCGGCCTCCGCGAGCGCGAGCAGGCCGAGGAGGAAGCCCGCCAGGAACCCTGCGGCAGCCATCCCGGGCTGAGCTCCTGACGGCGAAGGAGACAACGTTGGGGGGTAGGGAGGCGGGCACGGGTTAGGGTTTGGAGGGAGAGGAGAGGGGTGAGGCGGGAGGAGCAAGACGGCAGAGGATTCTGCGGCGGCGGCGACGATGGCAGCGAAGGATTTTGCAGCGCGGGCGGCGACGGCATCCACACCCTAGGAAATACGAGGGAGAGGCAGAGGGGTGGCGGGTTTGGGTCATGAGGCAGGCAGGGCGAGGGGCGGCGGCGGCGGCGGAAGGCGGGAGGCGGCGGCGGCGGAGGAAGGCGGAGGAAGGCGGCGGAGTGGGATATGAGGGAAAGAGAAAAGGGTTGATCGAGAGGAGGGGCGAGAGGAGCGTGCGTCGAGGGGATCGAGAGGAGCCTAGGGTTTTTTAGTGCGTGGGGGAGGACATAAAAAACCAGCGAAAAACCCCCGGAAGAAGTATCATAGAAGTACCAAAAAAGGCCGAGTGAGGTGGGACGAAAATAAAATCCGAAACGCGACCTACCAACTGAGACATTAGGAGTAGAGAAAAGGAGAGAGAGAGTATTCTACATGGTCGCTAACATTTAGAGTTTAGTTGAGCTAAGACTAAGAGCTAGAGAGAGGCTCCTCGGACTTGCGAAAAAGGCACACGCCCCGCTTTTTATACATAAAACAACGAACAAAATAAATTCAACCCATACAACTCGACCACACCACACACTCAAAGCAGGATCCAAGAAAATTACATGTAGGAAGAAAGAGCACCGCTTGAAGTTTCAGGAGCCCTCAAGCGTGAAACGACGAACTGTATACCCGAAGCCGGCACCTTCAAGAAGGGCATGACATCAGAGAGCCAGCACGACACGATCCAAGGATCAAGGTTTCCCCCAGAGCAACATGGAGGGCAAAGAGAAACCGCGATGACGCCTTCAGGAAGGAGACGACTCCCAAAGGCGCCGCCGCCGTCGGCTTCGCAGAACCAGAGAGGATTTCCACCTCGGTAAACGCTCTTCCCCTTCGAGACGTAGCACAACAAGACATGAAGATGTTCGCTACGCCACCATCACCGTCGCGCCCAATGTGGCACCTCCAGATCACGGCAAGGTCGAGTATGGGAGTCTCCCTTCCTCCCCATTGAAGCACCCCTGCCACCCCGCCCCGCCACCTACGTGACGGGTAGAACCACCACCACCAGCCCAAAGGGATCTTCCACCAGTTGCTGCACCAAATGCATACATGAGGAAAAGAGGAACGGTCGAGCCCCACTATCGCGCTGCCACTTCCGCCAGGGAAAAGCCATCGTAGGGACGGATCTGACCATGCCGCGAATGGCAGACCACCGTCACCTCCTGGACGAGCGCCACCAGCATGAAGCCCGTCACGCAGCACCCGCACCCGTGCACCATCACCTCCGCCGATGCGACGCCTCTCCGTGGCGCCCTACGGCAGTACTCCGTCCAGGTTCGGTACTGAAGGCCTGCGCTGACACCCCCGTGCATGGAGATGAAAAAAACCCGCCGCCAGCGCGACGACCAGGCTTCGCCCTCTGGCGACGGCGAGGGAGGAGGAGGGGGGAGTTTCGGTGGAGGCGGCTTTC
>NC_057804.1:648752600-648794588 GCF_018294505.1 Triticum aestivum
ACGAGGGAGGGGATATGGTTTGGACCACCAAGAGGCATCCTATTGCATCAAAGGATGTAGTTCCTTGGACTTAACTCTTGAACCCTAGAAGACATGCATGGTTTTACAAGAGTATTTTATATGAAAAATAATATTGAATTATTCAAAAACAACTACGGAGTTAAGTTTAGGGGGGTGGGTAGGAGCAAAAAAATTAACTCCTCAAATTTTGAGCAGTTAAGTTTTGGGTGGTCCAAGGAGTTAAGTTTTAGGGGAAGGGTTATAGATGCTCTAATGCCATGACATCTCGGTTTGCCGGCCAGGGGTACGCCAGGCACCCTTCACCGAGTGTTACACTCGGCAAAGCCTTTGTCGAGTCTTTTTTTACCCTTCACATAGTATTTTAGGTACTCGTCATGTGCTGCAAAATCGGCTACATAATTTACACATGCAGGTGTATCTAATTTTGTTTCAATTTGGAGTGGCCTTCAAAAATTATCTCAATCGAGCATGGGATGTCCATTCCGCTAAGGTTTTTCTTAGCCAAAATCAATGGTTATTATATCGATTGGCCCGATATGACAACCGTGCTAGAGTTTGCTCTTAGAATCGTTAAAGGCGGTTTTCCATATGATGCGAGGGTACAATCTAAAATTTACTCCACTAAGTTTTGACCGGACCTAGCCGATTCTTTATATATAACGGAGTAAAACTTACTTTCGGCTCGTGCATTTTGCCGTGCTATGCGCCCCCGCGATGATGGTGACCAAGCCGACACGGCTAGGAGCACACCGGACACGCTTGAAGTCGCCGGTCTTCTCATTGCCGATTTCCTTTTAGTCGGGGTGTTCGACGGGAGGGCACCAGCAGCGTCAGGGACCTCGTCGCGGCGCTGCCCAAGACCTCGCCGCACTGCTGCCCAAGGCCGCGCTGCGCCAGCAGCGTCAACGATACTTCTAAATCAATTGATGTCATGTTTGTATTCAAGTATCCGGTTGCATTGCCCAACTATCTGATCGCTGGAGGCACCATATGGACAGGTGAATAGCACGGAGCTGACAACAAACAAAATCTCTGTGTCTTGGCGACGGCGACGAGAACATGGGGTAGTTCTTGTACCCGGAGGTGATGGATTACCATATGTGAAACACCTACGACATGCACTTCTACGCCTCCTTCGCGCTGCTCTCCCTCTTCCTGGAGCTCGAGCTTAGCCTCCCGTCGCGGTGGAAGGACCTCAACCCCAAGTTCGTGATGCAGGTCTACCGTGGCGTCGTCGCCTTCGCCAAGGCGGTGTGGCCGCTGGCGTACCTGGCCATGGCTTACATGGACCAGTCAAACGTGACAGAGGCCGCGACCGAGCTCGTCCATGGCGGCCGCCGTAACGACGACCAGTACGGGCGTGGGGGCGGCATCGCGCCGGGGTAGGGCGCTGGGGTAGGGTGAGGGCTTGGCTGGGGAAGGGGCGGCGGCACAGAGCTCATGGGAGGCCCGACGGCTGAGCGCAGAAGCAGCAGGAGGAGGCGAGAGAGGTGCGAAATTTTTACTCCATGCGAGAGCGGTGGAGTAAAAATAACGGAGGGACAGAGGCTGGACTATACTTTTTACTCCCTTACGGCGGATTAGGGATCGGTTAGCTGCTCCTCTAGCACTGGATAGGGGATCGGTTAGAAATGTCCTTAGGTGGGTTAACATATCGAAGAAAAAAAACATATCGACGCGAGGGTAAAGCCTAAAGCTAGGTGGGTTAACATATCAATGCAGAGGACGGGCTCACATGGCTCTACTCCACCCTAGCCAAAACAGGCAAAGCACGATATTTCCTCAACATGGGTTCACTTCACCCATCTCATCTCACACAAGCCGAGTGCACGTAAGAGATCCTGCCCGGCTAAGCCACCTCCCCGGTTCCTGCTCATAACCATCACCTTTCCCATCCCACACCACACTTAGCAAGTGCTACAGATTCTGCCCAGCCTCCTCTCCATCGATCGGTTTCTCCACCTCACACCTCTCCGCAGAGCCGAGCAGAGCCCAGGCAGAGAGAGGCAGGGGATGAAGCGCATAGTGGGGAGCCCAGGGACATGGAGCGGCATGGTGCTGCGTCTGTCGCAGTGCTTCTTCGCCGCCGCATCTTCCCTTGCCATGTGCTCCGCTTTCGGCTTCTCCAACTACAGCGCCTACTTGTAATTTCATTCTCCCACAACTGTTTCTTCTATTCTTCCTTCCCCCTTTGTGTGTTTTCTTGCAAATTCATGAGCAAATCACTCAAGTAGCAAGCATATAACTATGTTTCATTTTGGGTCTTTCAAGGTTTTGGTTAAATTGCGTGGAGTTCTTCTCTTTCTTTCAAGATTAATTTTTAGCGAAGTTTCATGCACAAAAGGCTAGATGGCGTTAGTGTCGAATACTACACATTTTCCTTCGGTGTCATGGCCCAATTTTTTGGGGAACACATGGATTGACTTCTTAAACTATAGTATCTGCTAATCAGTACATCATGCATACACAAGTATCTATCTACATTTAACTTGGCACATACAAAATACGGCAGAATCAGGAGGCTTCGTTTTGCTAAACTTCGAAACATATCTCCATGACTACCTTCAATCCTTCGAAAGCGTATTTGTCCAGTCCGTCACCCACCTAGTAGTGAATATATGGCCTCAAGGAAATGCCACTTTATTAGGTGATTTCCTAATTCAAGTTCCAAGAGTGTTTATGTAGTAGTAGATTTCGTTCCATTACAAAGTTTATGCCCATTTGCAGCACTACAAACTCGACATTGTACATATTTATATTCAATCGTCGATAATCTGGGGAGTTTACTTGAACTTAAGTGTTCTTTTCTTTATGTTTTTTGTGAAAGACTAGATACAGTGTTTGTCTAATATGTACGCTGCAGCATTTTGGTTTCCCAGTGAATCCTTATTGTCAGTGTCAAATCTCTTGTTGCCGTTCAATATTAAAGATGAATATTCCCAAAGATTATATGTCACACAACCCAACTTCTAGGCATGTGCACTTGTTGAGGACTTACACAAGATAGGAAACATGCAGTGCAGGTTAGGCCATCCTACCAATTGACCTCTCCATAGAATCTTTCCAAGTTAACATTCACTTGGCACAATCTAGTCAGGGACCAGTTTGTATCATCCGAAACTCACAACAGAGCGTCGTGTTTCATTCAATACCTACTCCCATGATAAAAGAATTTATGAGGATCATGCAAGTGAGGTTCTATGTCAGCATGTGACATATCTTGACTGTTGTACAAGTGTGCCGTTGTGCGCCAATGATGTAACTTTTTCATATCAAGTTCATATCACTGAGACTATGAACTGCATAAAGTCGTAAGTGTCTTTATTACTCTTAGAATTGCTTAGGCAGGAGCTTAAGTGTGTTTTGTTGACATAAACTAACGAGCATATTATGGTCTCTGTTTATTTCAGCTACATGAATCTAGTGTTGATCCTGCAGCTTTTGTGGAGTTTGTACTTGGCTTGTCAGGATATATTTTCTCTGAGGAATAACAGGGATCTTCATGCCCCGGATTTTCTATTGTTCTTTGTTATCATTGATTGGGTAAGTCGTACACTTTGTCACTGCTATTGTCCATGCAACTATGCCTGGATTAACTGAAGGCATGCACTGAAACAACTTAACCCAGTTTTTTTTATCAACATTAATTAGTTCTTACGAAAAGTGAAATTCAGGATAATTGCAACGCATGCTTCTCTATTGGCTAAGCTCTTGTTTTGCCTCCCTGTATGAGAATAAGACAGCCTTAAATAGACTTGCTGTTTACCTTTGGTGCTCGGTCGAACTTTGGTGACAAATTTTCCACATGAGCAAGAAATTTTAACAACTGATATGCTTTGCATTACCTTTTGGTTGACCAACGGTATGTGAGTGATCACATCACTTGTGAATGCATTGCAGGTCATGGCAATTCTCATGTTCTCTGCATTCTGTGCCTCTGCCAGCGTGACGATTTTCTTCATGAAGGATATGAACTTCTGCGCGGAATACCGGCGTCTGGACTGCAATCAGTTCACACTTTCAGTCACTCTGGCGTTCTTTACATGGTTGTTGCAAGCTGCGTCTTCTTTCTCCGGGTTCTGGCTACTGGTTTCCTTCTTCTAGTGATCTCATGCGCTCATAAGCACCGTCAGCATCGTGCTAACTGTCGGTCAGGAGGATAAATCAGTTGCAATGTCCTCAGGCACACATCATACATTACTTGTTACATAGATTGTCTGTTTGATTGATAGCTCAGGTGTTGGTTATGAGCACCTTGAGGTGGAACAATTACTATTTACATGATGTGGGACCATTAATATGAAGTGTAATATATAGAGATAAGTCGTGATCAACTGTACCTAGGGCTGGACATACGAGCGAGCTTTTAGGCTCGGCTCGAAGCTCGCTCCAGCTCGGCCCGTTAGAGCTCGGCCCGATAGGATAATTAGGCGAGCCGAGCTATGAAAATAGGCCCGATTCCCGACAGAGCCGAGCCGAGTTTCGCCCGGTCCAACTCGGTGACTCGTTCAAGCCCAGCCCAATCCCGTCGACCTCGCAGGGCGTTAGGTCACAGCGAGCGTGCGACGCAGTTTCCTCACCCTTCTCCCTTTCTCTGGTCGGCTCCGCCACCCCTCTCCTTGCCGCGCTGCAAGCTGCACTCATCGGGCGCGGCACCGACGGGGACGGCCGACGCCGCTTTCCCTCACCACAGCAGACATGTCTCCCCTGGTTTCTCACCGAATGACATGAGTAGGTAAGCGATCTCCATTGTCAGTACCCTAGCGATGACAAAGGCGTGTGCAAGGGAAGGGAAGCGGAAAGAAGGAGTGGCGAAGGCGTAAAGTAGTGGCGGGAAGGTTCAAGTGCGATGCGGGCTGCAATTGGGAAATAGTGGGCTAGTGGGCCGAGGCAGAAAGCCCATGTAAACCTGCGTGTTATAAGCAGGAGAACGTTGGAGAAGGGGATATCGAAAACTGTAATTCAAACCTTACCTCTCGTTTATCCAGCTTATCCTCTCTGGTTTCTGTCTCCTACCTTTGCTTCTCTCCTCTGATCCCGACCCCGAGCTGAAGTCCGTCGCCGGCGAAACTCCTCAGAGTCTAGTCGTGACAATCTGGTATTCAGAGCCACCTCCTCGCTCCGCCGTGCGCCAATTTTTTTTTGCCTGAATCGTACCCGGTAAATCCAAGGCGACGGTCGCGGATCGCCTGAGGGCTTGATCTGTGTAAATCCCGATCTGAGGTGGGTTGATTTGGGGACAGTTGGCCACAACGACGACATTCAAGCCGAATCAGCAGACGCGCTTCATCGCGGAGGAGATGGAGGCGTTCTAGGAGCGCATGCTGAAGGAGTTCGCCGAGATCCGGGAGGCGCAACGCAAGCTGGAAGTAGTCGATGGGATCTGCGCGCAGTTGGTGGCGCTCGACGCCAAGCTGATGGAGCAATCGACGCGCCTCGACCAGGTCCAAGTGATGGTGGATCTCTCCTGTGACACACTGGGGCAGGTACAACAGAGTCAGTTCCATATCGCGCAGAAGGGGAAGCCACCGGAGGTACCAGAGACCTCGTAGCCGACAGCGTCGGAAGTATCCGATGGCATACTCGGCCCCAGGCCGCCGTTCGCGGCTCAGGTGTTGCCTCGTCCAGTTCAGGTACCACCCAGCAACCCTCTATCCCAACAAGTAGTGCAGTCAGTTCAGGAGGAAAATTCAGGCAAGCGCAAGTGGATGCCCAAAATGGATTTCCCCCGTTTCGATGGATGTGATGTCAGGATTTGGTTAGATAAATGTGAGGCGTTCTTCAAATTATACAATATTCCTGACAACTTCAAGGTCACGTACGCTTCATTGTACTTGATCGATAATGCTGCTAGTTGGTATCAGGCATTCAAACAAACCAGCGCCTATCACACTTGGCCACAGTTCTTTGCAGCAGTTGTGCAGGAATTTGATGTAAATGTGTACAGGCAGCGGATGAAGGAACTGATGTCCCTCAAACAGGTGGAATCAGTGGAAGAGTATAGGCAAAAGTTCCTCCAACTGGTATACACAATCAGGTTGTATGAACCGTTGATTAGTGACACCTTCTTAGTCACTCGCTTTATTATGGGGCTCAAATCAGAGCCACGGTCAGCGGTGGAGTTTCAGATACCAACAACTGTTCAGGCCATAGCGATGTATGCGTCTGTTCAAGAAGGACTGTTGCTGCAGCAGAAAACTGTCAGATGCAATTACCAGAAAACTACCTTTACCAAACCTGAAACTAGGCCAGCATTGGCTACTGGTGATGTGTGGAAAGCAAAACAGTTGAAAGAATACCAAAGAGCCAACGGCCTGTGTTATAAATCTGGTCCAAATCACCAGTATGACTATCGAAATCGTGAGCATCAGCATGTAGGTTCCAGATCCAAGTGGTAGTATCAGGGCCCTTAGCTAGTGTTCTTGAGAAATGGCCATATTTGTCATTTGCTTTTCGTTTTGAAAACTTGACTTATCAAAGAGGGGCCAGGGGGCTGGAAGAGAAGAACTTGAATGCTAAACGCTGGAAGAGAAGAACCTTTTAAGTTCGTTCCTGGTCATGTATGTAGTCAGTTGCCTATGGCTGACGCTCAACTAAAACAACAGAAACAGTGGTGCAGAACAAAATAATTTCAGATGCTCTATTGGATGCTCTCATTGATCAATATACAGCAGACTGTGCTACTATTTCAGTTACTGCCTTGTCAGGAGCAGCTCATCCAAAAACCATACAACTGAGGGCCTTAGTGGGGAACCAGGTGGTGCTCATCTTAGTGGACTCAGGGAGCACCCACACTTTTGTGGACCAGGCACTGCTCAACAGGGTGTCGGTTACTACAGAAAAGTTGGCTAGACCTATGCAGGTCAAAGTGGCTAATGGGGAACAGGTTCAATGCTCTGAAAGAGTGCCTCAGTTAACCTGGTGGATTCAGGGACACAACTTCACAAATGCAATGCATGTGCTTCCTCTTGGAGGACATGATATTATTCTGGGCATGGATTGTCTAGAACAATGGGGAGTGATGCAATGTCACTGGGCAGAGAAGTGGATCCAATTCAAATATTCAGGACATGAGGTAAAGATGCAAGGTGTAATTCGTGTCACACCAGCAGAAATTAAAGAAGTAACAGCATAACAACTATTAAAATGGGAGAAAGGCAATGAAGTTTGGGCCACTGTTGTGTTAAACAGAATTGTAATGGCACCTGAAACACTAGTACCTCCTGCTGTACAAGAATTACTGCAACAACATAACACTGTGTTCAAGGATCCTCAGACATTACCTCCTCACAGACCACTGGATCATGCCATTCACCTAATCCCTGGGGCTGTCCCTGTTAATTGCAGACCATACAGGTACTCTCCACTACAGAAGGATGAAATAGAGAGACAGGTGTCTAAAATGCTGAAAGCTGGGTTAATCACACCAAGCATTAGTCCTTTTGCTTCTCCTGTTCTCCTGGTAAAGAAGAAGGATGGAACTTGGAGGTTCTGTGTGGACTATAGAAAGCTGAATGACATTACCATAAAGAGCAAGTTCCCCTACCAGTAATTGATGAATTACTGGATGAGTTAGGAGGTGTTAAGTGGTTTTCAAAACTAGATTTAAAAGCTGGATATCATCATATTCGAATGAAGGAGGAAGATGAGCACAAGACAACATTTAAAACACACCATGGCCAGCTCCAATTCAGGGTGGTGCCTTTTGGACTGGCTACTGCTTCAGGCACATTTCAATGTAATATGAATGTGTTTATGGCAGGGCCTAACAGAAAATATGTGTTGGTATTCATGGATGATATCTTGGTATTCAGCATCACTCTGGAAGAGCATGTTCAGCATTAGAGGTCTGTGTTTGAAATTCTGGCTGAAAATCAGTTATATGTGAAACAAAGTAAGTGTGTGTTTGCCCAGCAGTCCATGGAATATTTGGACCACATCATCTCTGACAAGGGTGTAGCTATTGATCCTGCAAAAACAGAAGCTATGGTCAATTGTCCTATACCAACAAATGTGACTGAGCTACGAGGATTCTTGGGGTTAACAGGTGTTGGGGAACATAGCAGAAATTCAAAATTTTCCTACGTGTCACCAAGATCTATCTATGGAGAAACCAGCAACGAGGGGAAGAAGAGTGCATCTACATACCCTTGTAGATCGCTAAGCGGAAGCGTACAAGATAACGGGTTTGAAGGAGTCGTACTCGTCGTGATCCAAATCACTGGAGATCCTAGTGCCGAACGGACGGCACCTCCACGTTCAACACACGTATAGCCCGGTGACGTCTCCCATGCCTTGATCCAGCAAGGAGAGAGGGAGAGGTTGAGGAAGACTCCATCCAGCAGCAGCACAATGGCGTGGTGGTGGTGGAGGAGCGTGGCAATCCTACAGGGCTTCGCCAAGCACCGCGGGAGAGGAGGAGTAAGAGAGGTAGGGCTGCGCCAGGGAGAGGCCAAAACTCATGTGTTGGCAGCCCTCAAGACCTCAACTATATATAGGGGAGAGGGAGGGGGGTGTGCCCCCTCTAGGGTTTCCACCCCAAGGGGTGCGGCAGCCCCAATCCCATCTAAGGGTGGCGGCCAATGGGGGGGAAGAGGGGAAACTTGCCCCCCAAGTTAGGTGGAAGCCCCCCCTCCCCAAACCCTAGGCGCCTTGGGCCCTTGTGGGGGGCACACCAGACCACCTAGGGCTGGTCCCTTCCCACACTTGGCCCATGCAGCCCTCCGGGGATGGTGGCCCCACTTGGTGGACCCCCGGGACCCTCCCGGTGGTCCCGGTACGTTACCGAAAAAACCCGAAACTTTTCCGGTGACCAAAACAGGACTTCCCATATGTAAATCTTTACCTCCGGACCATTCTGGAACTCCTCGTGATGTCCGGGATCTCATCCAGGACTCCGAACAACATTCGGTAACCACATACAAACTTCCTTTATAACCCTAGCGTCATCGAACCTTAAGTGTGTAGACCCTACGGGTTCGGGAACCATGCAGACATGACCGAGACGTTCTCCGGTCAATAACCAACAGCGGGATCTGGATACCCATGTTGTCTCCCACATGTTCCACGATGATCTCATCGAATGAACCACGATGTCAAGGACTCAATCGATCCCGTATACAATTCCCTTTGTCTAGCGGTATGGTACTTGCCCGAGATTCGATCGTCGGTATCCTGATACCTTGTTCAATCTCGTTACCGGCAAGTCTCTTTACTCGTTCCGTAACACATCATCCCGTGATTAACCCCTTGGTCACATTGTGCACATTATGATGATGTCCTACCGAGTGGGCCCAGAGATACCTCTCCGTTACACGGAGTGACAAATCCCAGTCTCCATTTGTGCCAACCCAACAGACACTTTCGGAGATACCTGTAGTGCACTTTTATAGCCACCCAGTTACGTTGTGACGTTTGGTGCACCCAAAGCATTCCTATGGTATCCGGGAGTTGCACAATCTCATGGTCTAAGGAAATGATACTTGACATTAGAAAAGCTTTAGCATACGAACTACACGATCTTTAGTGCTAGGCTTAGGATTCGGTCTTGTCCATCACATCATTCTCCTAATGATATGATCCCGTTATCAACGACATCCAATGTCCATGGTCAGGAAACTGTAACCATCTATTGATCAACGAGCTAGTCAACTAGAGGCTTACTAGGGACATGGTGTTGTCTATGTACCCACACATGTATCTGAGTTTCCTATCAATACAATTATAGCATGGATAATAAACGATTATCATGAACAAGGAAATATAATAATAACTAATTTATTATTGCCTCTAGGGCATATTTCCAACAGTATCCCACTTGCACTAGAGTCAATAATCTAGTTCAGATCGCCATGTGATTAACACTGACAGGTCACATCGCCATGTGACCAACATCCAAAGAGTTTACTAGTGTCACTAAACTAGTTCACATCATCATGTGATTAAGACTCAATGAGTTCTGGGGTTTGATTATGCTTTGCTTGTGAGAGAGGTTTTAGTCAACGGATCTGCAACATTCAGATCCGTATGTACTTTGCAAATCTCTAGGTCATATTGTAAATGTTGCTTCCACGCTCCACTTGGAGCTATTCCAAATGGTTGCTCCACTATACGTATCCGTTTTGCTACTCAGAGTCATTCGGATAGGTATTAAAGCTTGCATCGACGTAACCCTTTACACCGAACTCTTTATCACCTCCATAATCGAGAAAGATGTCCTTATTACTCCTAGGACAATTTTGACCGCTATTTGGTGATCCACTCCTTGATCACCTTTGTACCCTCTTGCCAGACATGTGGCAAGGAACACATCAGGTGCGGTACTTAGCATAGCATACTGTAGAGCCTACATCTAAAGCATAGGGGATGACCTTCATCCTTTCTCTCTCTTCTGCCGTGGTCGAGCTTTAAGTCTTAACTTCATACCTTACAACTCAGGCAAGAACTCCTTCTTTGACTGATCCATCTTGAACACCTTCAAGATGACGTCAAGGTATGTGCTCATTTGAAAGTATTATTGAGCGGTTTTTGATCTATCCTCATAGATCTTGATGCTCAATGTTCAAGCAGCTTAATCCAGGTTTTCTATTGAAAAACACTTTTCAAATAACCCTATATGCTTTCTAGAAATTCTACTTCATTTCTGATCAATAATATGTCAACAACATATACTCATCAGAAATTCTATAGTGCTCCCACTCACTTCTTTGGAAATACAAGTTTTTCATAAACTTTGTATAGACCCAAAATCTTTGATCATCTCATCAAAGCGTAGATTCCAACTCCGAGATGCTTACTCCAGTCCTTAGAAGGATTGCTGGAGCTTTGCATACTTGTTAGCGTCTTTCAGGATTGTCAAAAACCTTCTGGTTGTATCACATACAACCTTTCCTCAAGAAAACTGTCAAGGAAACAATGTTTTGACATCCTATATGCAAGATTTCATAAATAATGCAGTAACTGCTAATCCAATTCCAACAGACTCTTAGCATTGCTACGAGTGAGAAAACCTCACCGTAGTCAACTCCTTGAACTTGTCGGAAAACATCTTTAACGACAAGTCGAGCTTTCTTAATGGTGATACTTACCATCATTGTCTGTCTTCCTTTTAAAATCCATCTTTACCCAACGGCCTTACGACCATCAAGTATTTCTTCCAAAGTCATGGATCCTCTCTCGGATTTTATGGCCTTGAGCCATTCATCAGAATTCGGGCCCACCATCGCTTCTCCATAGCTCGTAGGTTCATTGTTGTCTAGCAACATGACCTCTAAGACAGGATTGCGTACCACTCTGAAGTAGTACGCGTCCTTGTCGACCTACGAAGTTCGGTAGTGACTTGATCCGAAGCATCATGATCACTATCATCAGCTTCCGCTTCAATTGGTGTAGGTGCCACATGAACAACTTCCTGTGTCCTGCTACACACTGGTTGAAGTGATGGTTCAATAGCCTCATCAAGTCTCCACCATCCTCCCACTCAATTCTTTCGAGAGAAACTTTTCCTCGAGAAAGGACCCGTTTCTAGAAACAATTACTTTTGCTTCCTGATCTGAGATAGGAGGTATACCCAACTGTTTTGGGTGTCCTATGAAGATGCATTTTTATTCGCTTTGGGTTCGAGCTCATCAACCTGAAACTTTTTCACATAAGCGTCGCAGCCCCAAACTTTTAAGAAACGACAACTTAGGTTTCTCCAAACCATAGTTCAAACGGTGTCGTCTCAACGGAATTACGTGGTGCCCTATTAAAGTGAGTGCGGTTGTCTCTAATGCCTAACCCATGAACGATAGTGGTAATTCGATAAGAGACATCATGGTACGCACCATATCCAATAGGGTGTAACTATGATGTTCGGACACACCATCACCCTATGGTGTTCCAGGCGGTATTAATTGTGAAACAGTTTCCACAATGTCTTAATTGAGTGCCAAAGCTCGTAACTCAGATACTCATCTCTATGATCATATCATAGACATTTTATCCTCTTGTCACGATGATCTTTAACTTCACTCTGAAATTACTTGAACCATTCAATAATTCAGACTTGTGTTTCATCAAGTAAATATACTCAACATCTACTCGAATCATCTGTGAAGTAAGAACATAACGATATTTAATGCATGCCTCAGCACTCATTGGACTGCACACATCAAAATGTGTTACTTCCAACAAGTTGCTATCTTGTTCCATCTTACTGAAACCGAGGCTTTTCAGTCATCTTGCCCATGTGGTATGATTTGCATATCTCAAGTGATTTAATATCAAGTGAGTCCAAACGATCCATCTGCATGGAGTTTCTTCATGCGTATACACCAATAGACATGGTTCGCATGTCTCAAACTTTTCAAAACGAGTGAGTCCAAAGATCCATCAACATGGAGCTTCTTCATGCGTTTTACCCCATTATGACTTACGTGGCAGTGCTACAAGTAAGTGGTACTATCATTACTATCTTATATCTTTTGGCATGAAAATGTGTATCACTACGATCGAGATTCAATAAACCATTCCTTTAGGTGCAAGACCATTGAAGGTATTATTCAAATAAATAGAGTAACCATTATTCTCCTTAAATGAATAACTGTATTGCAATAGACATAATCCAATTATGTCTATGTTCAACGCAAACATCAAATGACAATTATTCAGGTTTAATACTAATCTTGATGGTAGAGGGAGCGTGCGATGTTTGATCACATCAAACTTGGAAACACTTCCAACACATATTGTCAGCTCACCTTTAGCTAGTCTCCGTTTATTCCGTAGCTCTTTTATTTCGAGTTACTAACACTTAGCAACCGAACCGGTATCTTAATACCCTGGTGCTACTAGGAGTACTAGTAAAGTACACATTAACATAATGTATATCCAATATACTTCTATCGACCTTGCCAGCCTTCTCATATACCAAGTATCTAGGGTAATTTTGCTCCAGTGGCTGTTCCCCTTATTACAGAAGCACTTAGTCTCGGGTTTGGGTTCAACCTTGGGTTTCTTCATTAGAGCAGCAGCTGATTTGCTGTTTCATGAAGTATCCCTTCTTGCCCTTTCCCTTTTTGAAACAGTGGTTTCACCAACCATCAACAATTGATGCTCCTTCTTGATTTCTACTTTCGCGGTGTCAAACATCGCGAATACCTCAAGGATCATCATATCTATCCCTGATATGTTATAGTTCATCACGAAGCTCTAGCAGCTTGGTGGCAATGACTTTGGAGAAACATCACTATCTCATCTGGAAGATCAACTCCCACTTGATTCAAGTGATTGTTGCACTCAGACAATCTGAGCACAAGCTCAACGATTGAGCTTTTCTCCCTTAGTTTGCAGGCTAAGAAAATCGTCGGAGGTCTTATACCTCTTGACGCGGGCACGAGCCTGAAATCCCAATTTCAGCCCTCAAAACATCTCATATGTTCCGCGACATTTCGAAAACGTCTTTGGTGCCTCAACTCTAAACCGTTTAACTGAACTATCACGTAGTTATCAAAACGTGTATGTCCGATGTTTGCAACATCCACAGACGATGTTTGGGGTTCAACACACTGAGCGGTGCTTTAAGGACATAAGCTTTCTATTGTCCGCATAATCGCTACTATCAACTTTCAACTATATTTTCTCTAGGAACATATCTAAAATAGTAGAAATTTGCAAAGGGTCTTTTGACTATGTTCAGGATAATTAAGTTCATCTTATGGACTCCCACTCAGATAGACATCCCTCTAGTCATCTAAGTGATTACATGATCCGAGTCAACTAGGCCGTGTCCGATCATCACGTGAGACGGACTAGTCATCATCGGTGAACATCTTCATGTTGATCGTATCTACTATACGACTCATGCTCGACCTTTCGGTCTCTTGTGTTCTGAGGCCATGTCTGTACATGCTAGGCTCGTCAAGTCAACCTAAGTGTTTCGCGTGTGTAATCTGGCTTACACCCATTGTATGTGAACGTAAGAATCTATCACACCCGGTCATCACGTGGTGCTTCCAAACGACGAATTTCGCAACAGTGCACAGTTAGGGGGAACACTTTCTTGAAATTTTAATGAGGGATCATCTTATTTACTACCGTCGTTTTAAGCAAATAAGATGCATAAACATGATAAACATCACATGCAATCAAATAGTGACATGATATGGCCAATATCATTTTGCTCCTTTTGATCTCCATCTTTGGGGCTCCATGATCATCGTCGTCACCGGCATGACACCATGATCTCCATCATTGTGTCTCCATGAAGTTGTCTCGCCAACTTATTACTTCTACTACTATGGCTACCGGTTGGCAATAAAGTAAAGTAATTACATGGCATTGTTCAATGACACACAGGTCATACAATAAATTAAGACAACTCCTATGGCTCCTGCCGGTTGTCATACTCATCGACATGCAAGTCGTGATTCCTATTACAAGAACATGATCAATCTCATACATCACATATCATTCATCACATTCTTCTTGGCCATATCACATCACATAGCATACCCTGCAAAAACAAGTTAGACGTCCTCTAAATGTTGTTTGCATGTTTTACGTGGCTGCTATGGGTTTCTAGCAAGAACGTTTCTTACCTACGCAAAACCACAACGTGATATGCCAATTGCTATTTACCCTTCATAAGGACCCTTTTCATCGAATCCGTTCCAACTAAACTGGGAGAGACTAGCACCCGCTAGCCACCTTATGCACCAAGTGCATGTCAGTCAGTGGAACCTGTCTCACGTAAGAGTACATGTAAGGTCGGTTCGGGCCGCTTCATCCCACAATACCGTCGAAACAAGATTGGACTAGTAACGGTAAGCATATTGAACAAAATCAACGCCCACAACTACTTTGTGTTCTACTCGTGCAAATAATCTACGCAATAGACCTAGCTCATGATGCCACTGTTGGGGAACGTAGCAGAAATTCAAAATTTTCCTACGTGTCACCAAGATCTATCTATGGAGAAACCAGCAACGAGGGGAAGGAGAGTGCATCCACATACCCTTGTAGATCGCTAAGCGGAAGCGTTCAAGAGAACGGGGTTGAAGGAGTCGTACTCGTCATGATCCAAATCACCGGAGATCCTAGTGCCGAACGGACGGCACCTCTGCGTTCAACACACGTACAGCCCGGTGACGTCTCCCATGCCTTGATCTAGCAAGGAGAGAGGGAGAGGTTGACGAAGACTCCATCTAGCAGCAGCACAATGGCGTGGTGGTGGTGGAGGAGCGTGGCAATCCTGCAGGGCTTCGCCAAGCACCATGGGAGAGGAGGAGTAAGAGAGGTAGGGATGCGCCAGGGAGAGGTCAAAACTCATGTGTTGGCAGCCCTCAAGACCTCAACTATATATAGGGGAGAGGGAGGGGGTGCGCCCCCTCTAGGGTTTCCACCCCAAGGGGTGCGGCAGCCCCAATCCCATCTAAGGGTGGCGGCCAAGGGGGGGGGAAGAGGGGAAACTTGCCCCCCAAGTTAGGTGGAAGCCCCCCCTCCCCAAACCCTAGGCGCCTTGGGCCCTTGTGGGGGGGCGCACCAGCCCACCTGGGGCTGGTCCCCTCCCACACTTGGCCCATGCAGCCCTCCGGGGATGGTGGCCCCACTTGGTGGACCCCCGGGACCCTCCTGGTGGTCCCGGTACGTTACCGAAAAAACCCGAAACTTTTCCCGTGACCAAAACAGGACTTCCCATATATAAATCTTTACCTTCGGACCATTCCGGAACTCCTCGTGATGTCCGGGATCTCATCCGGGACTCCGAACAACATTCGGTAACCACATACAAACTTCCTTTGTAACCCTAGCATCATCGAACCTTAAGTGTGTAGACCCTACGGGTTCGGGAACCATGCAGACATGACCGAGACGTTCTCCGGTCAATAACCAACAGCGGGATCTGGATACCCATGTTGTCTCCCACATGTTCCACGATGATCTCATCGGATGAACCACGATGTCAAGGACTCAATCGATCCCGTATACAATTCCCTTTGTCTAGCGGTATGGTACTTGCCCGAGATTCGATCGTCGGTATCCTGATACCTTGTTCAATCTCGTTACCGGCAAGTCTCTTTACTCGTTCCGTAACACATCATCCCGTGATCAACCCCTTGGTCACATTGTGCACATTATGATGATGTCCTACCGAGTGGGCCCAGAGATACCTCTCCGTTACACGGAGTGACAAATCCCAGTCTCCATTTGTGCCAAGCCAACAGACACTTTCGGAGATACCTGTAGTGCACCTTTATAGCCACCCAGTTACGTTGTGACGTTTGGTGCACCCAAAGCATTCCTACGGTATCCGGGAGTTGCACAATCTCATGGTCTAAGGAAATGATACTTGACATTAGAAAAGCTTTAGCATACGAACTACACGATCTTTAGTGCTAGGCTTAGGATTGGGTCTTGTCCATCACATCATTCTCCTAATGATGTGATCCCGTTATCACCGACATCCAATGTCCATGGTCAGGAAACTGTAACCATCTATTGATCAACGAGCTAGTCAACTAGAGGCTTACTAGGGACATGGTGTTGTCTATGTACCCACACATGTATCTGAGTTTCCTATCAATACAATTATAGCATGGATAATAAACGATTATCATGAACAAGGAAATATAATAATAACTAATTTATTATTGCCTCTAGGGCATATTTCGAACAACAGGTTACTACAGGAAGTTTGTCAAAAATTATGGCCTGTTGGCTCGACCTCTAACTGTCCTACTGAAGAAACAAGCCTTTCAGTGGTCTGACATAGCTCAAGCAGCCTTTCAATAGTTGAAACATGCTATGGCTACAACTCCTATCTTGGCTCTACCTAATTTTGAAAAAACTTTCACAGTGGAGACAGATGCATGTAATACTGGAGTAGGAGCTTTGCTCTCTCAGGAGGGGCACCCCATTGCTTACTACAGCAAGGCACTAGGCACAGCTAGTCAGAAATTGAGCATCTATGAGAAAGAGTTTCTGGCAATCATGATGGCCATTGAGAGGTGGAGATCTTACTTAGCCAGAGCACCTTTTGTAATTAAAACAGATCATCAAAGTCTCTGTCAATTAGGGGATCAACTTCTGACATCAGATTTGCAGAGAAAAGCAATGACAAAAATGGTAGGCCTTTAGTTCACTATTCAGTACAAAAAGGGAGTGGAGAATACTGCAGCAGATGCACTTTCCAGAGTGGCCCATCTGTTTCCTGTCTAGGCACTGTCAACTAGCAAACCTGTCTGGATACAGGAAGTGTTGAATTCTTATACAGGTGATCCTGCTGCACAGGAGATGTTGCAGAAACTGGCACTAGATAGCAAAGCTTGTCTAGGATTTCATTTGAAAGAGGGGCTCATTAAACATGAAGATAAAATTTGGATTGGAGCTAATACAGGTCTGTAAAAAAAGCACATTCAAGCTTTTCACTCCTCACCAGTGGGAGGGCACTCTGGCATACTTTCTACTTACCACAGAGTTAAGCAGCTATTCGGTTGGACTCGTATGAAAACAGACGTCGAGAACTTTGTAAAGCAGTGTAACACTTGTCTGCAGGCTAAACATGAGCTGTGCAAATCACCCGAGCTGCTACAACCTGGTACTGTACCAGATCGGCCATGGCAGGCTATTAGAATGGACTTCATTGAGGGATTGCATAAATCAGAGGGATTTAGTGCTATTCTAGTGGTTGTGGATCGCTTTACCAAAGTCAGTCATTTTCTGCCCTTAAAACACCCGTTTACAGCAGCATCTGTGGCTAAAGTCTTTCTCAATAACATCGTCAAACTACATGGACTGCCCCTGTCCATTGTTTCTGATAGAGATAAGATCTTTACAAGTGCCTTTTGGAAAGAATTGTTTCGAGTGTGGGGCACTGAGCTCACTACAAGAAATATGTCAACTTATGACCTTCTGTCAGTGACCCTGGAAGAATTGGTCATAGATTTATGACCATTTGAGACCAATTGGTCAAAAGCTATTCGAGGGGCTTCAAACCCTAAATCATTGCGACCATTTTGGTCAGAAAGGTCATAATTTCCTTACACGAAATGGTCATAAAGCAAACATCGCTAGTCTGCTGCCTTATTTCTAGTTGTTAACGACCAATATAGATGGTCATAGCTTTGTAAATTGTGGTGGGTTGCTATGACTAGGCGCCACCTCATCAGTTTTGCCTATGTGTCATGTCCATGTGGCAGTTTTGCCCTAGGTTGTGAAGCAACCTATATTTCTGTAATTCCCAAAATTCCCCAAAAAATCTCATATATTCTTTGGGTCATATCTTTGTCAAATATGTAAAAACCTTCCTTGCCTAGTTCAAAAATAATTCAAAAATATTCATTTTCCTATTCTGTTCAAAACAACAGTTTGTGAAGGAAGTACCACTTTGGCATCTCCAAATAGTATCCATTTTCTACAGTGCTTTCCTATGCCCAAATAACCATCCTCCACCAAATGCCAGCTCAAGCCATTCATTATTTTGAGCTGAGCTTCAACATTCGTATTTATGTCCAGTGTGGTAGCTTGCAAAGCAAGTACCACATAGGCTCCTCCTTTTGAGCTGAAAACTTGTGAAGACGGTCTTCTTAGTAACTGATCATCATCAGCCAAAACTCACGCCCATTAGCCATGTACATTTCACGTACCGCAAATCAAACACTTGGCTACTAATTCATGTTTGAGCATCGATCGGTCTCCTCGTGAGAATCTTAAGTTGTAATTTTCTTCCTAGCACCTACCTGGGGAGTGACCAACCCACTAGACATGCCTAGACCGCCCAGAACACATGGCAACGCCACGGTCACGCGGTGACCATGCGGCGGGCATGCGAGTTTACACGCTCTAGAGTTGGGGGCCTCGGCCACCGCCCAAACCTCGACGTATCGCCACCATACCATGTATTTATGATTAAATAGGTACTTATGTAACTAGAAATGATTTTTGGATAAAATAAATAGCAAACTATGAGGCAGCTGCAGTTCAAATTTGACCCGCTTCCAGCTAAATCGGCGAAAATTTGTCTTTTTCACGAGAGGTGGATCAAAACTTTTTACACCAACCATTTTGTCAATTGTGCATTAAATATGTCCTAGTATTTTATAAAAATGATTTGGTCCAATTTTGCAACCATTATTTTGGAGGTCCTTCACAAAAAAAACTTCCTTTTGGGCACTCGAAAAATTGGAAATGGTTTTTTCGTTCAAAGAAAAATAAAAACTTCCTTAGGAAACATTGTTTGACATTCCAATATGCACCCTTGTGCACAATATGAGATCATTTGAACAAACTATGCCATGAATGTGGCCATAAGATTGATCATTTGGCTTGAAAGCCATGAATCTTCACACTTGATAGCTCATTTCTGAGAACACTTTTTTAAAATAATTACCGTATTACAAGTTTATTATTTTTCCTGGAAACTTGGTCACATATAATGACACAATGCGAAGGTTTTCCAATTTTTTGATTTTTTTTTGAATTTTTTATGCCCGTTTCAAAATGCGGTCAAAACAGCGGGCTTGACCGTTCCATGCTAGTGGTTGAATCTTGGAAAACTTTTGATGTTTCTCTGATTAAATAGATACTTATGTACCTAGAAATGGTTTTTGGAAAAAATAAATAACAAACTATGAGGCAGCTGCAGTTCAAATTTGACCCGCTTCCAACTGAATCGACGACAATTTGTCTTTTTCACCAGAGGTGGATCAAAACTTTTTTCACCCAACCATTTTGTCAATAGTGCATTAAATATGTCCTAGTATTTTATAAAATTGATTTGGTCCATTTTTGCAACAATTATTTGGTAGTTCCTTCACAAAAAAACCTCCTTTTGGGCACTCGGAAAATGAAAAATGAAATTTCCGTGCAAAGAAAATGAAAACTTCCTTACGCAACATTGTTTGGAATTCCAAGATGTACCCTTGTGCACAATATGAGATCATTTGAACAAACTATGCCATGAATGTGGCCATAAGATTGATCATTTGGCTTGAAAGCCATGAATCTTCACGCATGATAGCTCATTTCTGAGAACACTTTTTTAAAATAATTTCCGTATTACAAGTTTATTGTTTTTCCTGGAAACTTGGTCACATATAATGACACAATGCGAAGGTTTCCCAATTTTTTGATTTTTTTGAATATTTTATGCCCGTTTCAAAATGCGGTCAAAACGGCGGGAATGACCGTTCATAGCTAGTGGTTGAATCTTGGAATTTTTTTGGTGTTTCTCTGATTAAATATATACTTATGTATCTAGAAATGATTTTTGGAAAAAATAAATAGCAAACTATGAGGCAGCTTCAGTTCAAATTTGACCCGTTTCCAACTGAATCGGCGGAAATTTGTCTTTTTCACGAGAGGTGGATCAAAAATTTTTGCACCCAACCATTTTGTCAATTGTGCATTAAATATGTCCTAGTATTTTAGAAAATTGATTCGGTCCCATTTTGCAACAATTATTCGGTAGTTCCTTCACAAAAAAACCTCCTTTTGGGCACTCGGAAAATGAAAAATGGTTTTTTCGTGCAAAGAAAGTGAAAACTCCCTTAGGCAACATTGTTTGGAATTCCAATATGCACCCTTGTGCACAATATGAGATCATTTGAACAAACTATGTCATGAATGTGGCCATAAGATTGATCATTTGGCTTGAAAGCCATGAATCTTCACGCATGATAGCTCATTTCTGAGAACACTTTTTTAAAATAATTTCCGTATTACAAGTTTATTATTTTTCCTGGAAACTTGGTCATATATAATGACACAATGCGAAGGTTTTCCAATTTTTTGATTTTTTTGAATTTGTTATGCCCGTTTCAAAATGCGGTCAAAACGGCGGGCTTGACCGTTCCTAGCTAGTGGTTGAATCTTGGAATTTTTTTGGTGTTTCTATGATTAAATAGATACTTATTTACCTAGAAATGATTTTTGAAAAAAATAAAGAGCAAACTACAAGGTAGCTACAGTTCAAATTTGACCCGCTTCCAACTGAATCGGCGGATATTTGTCTTTTTCACGAGAGGTGGATAAAAGCTTTGGACACTCAACTATTTGGCAGTTGTGCATTATATATGGCCTATTATTTTAGAAAATTGATTTGGTAAAATTTTACAACAAATATATAGTATGTCCTTCACAAAAAAACTCATTTTGGACACTTTAAAAATGGAAAATGATTTAAAAAAACTAATTTTCCTAACTCTTTTAAAAGATATTTGTCTTATTTCGATTTGTCATTATTCCTGAAAACTAAGGTCAAATTTGATGAAACATGAGAAGGTATTTTATTTTTATTTTTATTTTTCAGATCATAAAATAGCCAATATGATTTAGCACCTTACTTTTAGTCGATTACGACCAATTTAGATGGTCAAAAAATGTAGTACTGATATACTGTGTTCTGATTGGTCCAGGACCATCTCACGCGGATCGTGCCTAATCACCGTCGGATGCTCCTGATCCAACGGCCCGCCTGTCTCACCCACGTCGCCCAACCCACAACCCGCACTCCCTCCCACACACCCAACCGCACCCAACCCCTCGTGCCCTCCTCTCTCTCTCTCTCGAACCCTAGCGCTCCACTCCTCCCTGGCCGCCGCCACCTCCGGCGCCCTCTGTCCGCCACCACCTCCGTCGCCCTCTGTCCCGCGAGATCCATATTGATCGATCCCCTCCAATCCGCCACCACCTCTGGCGCCCTCTGTCCGGCGAGATCCATATGGATCGATCCCCTCCAACCCTCCAACCCACGACTCCTCCTCCTCTCTGGATCTCTGGATCGACCCAACCGCCAGCCCCAATTTGTTCGTTCAGTTAATCGGCTCGGCTCCATCGGCACGCCAAATCTCCACGACCAGCCGCCTTTCCCTCCCGTAGACGACATGCCTAGGAAGGAGCGCGACGCCGAGGGCAGCCGGATCTCGTCACGGCGGCGGCGGCGGCGGTCGCCGTCCGACTCGGACTCCGACTCCGACTCTGGTGGCTCGCCCCGCCGGGGCTGGAGCCGCCACCGCCGCAGGAGCCGCCGCAAGGCCGCCCCGTCCTCCTCCTCCTCCTCCTCCAGCGGCGCGAGCGATTTGCAGGCGTCCGGCTCCGGCTCCGACTCCGGGGACCGCCGAAGGAGGCGGAGCGGGAGCGCCAAGCGCGGGGGCGTCATCGAGGAGCAAATCCTGGAGTACATGTCCAAGAAGGCGCAGAAGAAGGTGGGGGTTTCTGCTCGGCTGCCTTCCTGCCCCGCGCCTAGGGTTTCCGTTGCTAACTTGTTTGTCGATGGTGTTGCTTCTGCAGGCCGAGAAGGTGGCCAAGAAGATGAAGGCCAACGCGGTGTCGGGCTACTCCAACGATTCCAACCCTTTTGGCGATCCCAACCTCACAGAGAAGTATGCGCATTCGGCCCCTCCTCCGATAACATTACACATTGCATTGGTGATGCTTGCTTTACCAGTAGAAACTTGGGTTGGCACCTGTTTGCTTATATGCTCCTAACTTTGCTGTTACAACCGATAACATTACACATTTCTGCTCCTAACTTTGCTGTTACAAACGTTGTACTTCTTCATTTGTTTGCCGGTTGTCCTAATTATGTACAATTTGTGGTCCACTTTCAGAGCAATCTATAGTGTTGCAAACTGAATTACTACTGCTTTGTCTTATGGATACAAATCTGAAAAGAATTTTATGCGAGCACAGATAAACCATCCACCTTTGATGATTTCTACAGTGGGAATGAGGCCTTGCTTATTTGTAAATAGCTTTGGAAGTCAATTAGTAGCCTAAGTATCTTGTGTGTATGCTTATATGCTTTATGGCATATTTCCTGTACCAACAATATAATATAAATGTGTGAGTATACCTTCTGTTGTCAAAGCAGAGAGTAGTTCCTTGTAATTTCAGTTTATCTTCTGGAGTGTCATTTCAGTTAATCTTCTGCTGATGCTACTTAGTATGTGCTCACATATTCATGCTGGAAAGATAATAATGTTGTTAGATTGCTTACTGTTCTTTCATTTCTGCATACGGCTTACTCTGTTTCCCCGCACTCTTCATATGCCTGTTTCCGAGGGAGTGCTTTTGTTTCATGCGCGATAAACTGGCCGTTGCTAACTTGTCTTTGGCGTCTTGTATGGAGCAGTAGCTGACAGCGACTGACTGTGTGGAGCAACAGTTTGTCTTGCTTCTGTCCTGCTATGGATGAATACTTCTTGAATGCATCTTGTCTTTGGTTCATTTTGTAGTACAGTAGAATGGATGCATATGCTCTGTACGTGTTCATCTCTTCAAATTTGTGCAACAGCAGTTTGGAGCTTCCATTCTGGTATGGTGTCTTTGCTTAATTTGTACTACTATTAGAATGCAGACATTGCTTTGGTCCCAAATAATCTGTTGCTTGCTTCGGATAAGTTGACATGTTGTGCATATAATCTGCGTGAAGTTGTGAACAACAACAGATACAGAGCTGGCCTCTTTGTTTTTCACGAAGAGCCTGCTGCAGCTTTTCTGTTGCCATTGACTGAAATTGTCGGCCTCCCAATTCTTATCCAACCTGTTACTGCTCCTGGCAAACTGAATTGCTGGCCTCCCCTTGCTTGCTTCATCTCTCGCATTTCTGTTAGATGCTCTACTTCTTAGTAGTGGGTGGGGGTCTTGTTGCTTGTCTCTGTCTGGATCCGGCATGTGCCAGCCTCATGATGCCAACATGTTTGTTGTAAAAACCTTATCAATGCTGAATCGTTCAAACATTAATATGCTTGCTAGACTAACCAATCTTATGGCTCAACTAATTGATGGCAGCCAAATTCCGCTAGTCTTGCCTTCATCTCCGAGGCAGGCAGGCGCATCGGACGATGCACTAGCCTCTCCGCCGCCTTTCCTTTTATTTAGAACGACGCTTCATCCCATCCGGCTGTTACGACAACGTTAGGCCAACATGCTCATGTTTTAGTTTACCCACTCCTAGCTAGCAAAGCAGATGTCTTGTTTCCTTCTTCTTTGATTTGTTTGAGTACTATCTGCACGTTAGTTTTTTCGTTGATTAGTTGGTATTTTCTGCTCATCTATGTTTGACATATATTTGTTCTATTTGAAGGTGCAGATTGTATAAGATGGGAAATGGACAACTCCAACCATTCCAAACTAGTTCAAGGGGCCATGGAAACAAAAGGTACACCATGAACTATCTCATGGTAATATGACTAGGTAGTCTATTTGCTTAGACAAGCAGCGATGTGTATTACAAGTTCTGAGCTGAGATTTCTGTGTATTCAGAATATCAAGAACCTAAACAACAAGGGCAAAGTGGAAGGCACTCTGGTCGACAACCCAGGTAACCTGAGCTTACGCACTGCTATACTTTCTTTCGAACTTATTCTTTGAAAATTCAAAGCTTATGCAGTTTTGCTACAAGTACCATAATTTGCATTGAAGATATTGTATTCTGTTGCTGTATCATTGTTTAATAAAACCACAGCATGATGCTCACATGAGATATACACATGTTTCTGTGCTGTTTGATTCAAGCTTACTCTCGTTATAATGTATTCTATTGCTGTTTTGCTACAAGCTGTGTGTTGATTTGATAACAGGAGTTTCCTTGTCCTGGTCCTATACTGCATTTTGACTCCTATGTTTCTGTGCGCGTGTTTTAATTGATGTTGTTTCGACTTTGAAATGCTTCTGCATATGGCCTATACTGCAATTGAGATTTAAATTTGTGGTTGTTCCGCTTTTACAGATGCTCAAGTGTGAAGTGTGAAGCAAGTGTGAAGCCGTGAAGTGTGAAGCCGTCAAGTTCTACTTAGTAAAGAGTAGCATATTGTAGCATATATGTGTTGTAAAGATTGTAATAGATTTATTTAGTGGTATATTTGATGAAATTTATGTGTTCTTTTTGATTATGTATGTGATCTGAAAACTTGTGAAATGGAAACTTGACCAATAGGTCCACTTATGAAAATAATCTGTCAAATTTGTATATTTCTGACATGTGGGACCAATTTGAGAGATGATCATGAAAAGTGGGACCCATTTGACTAGTGGGACCAGCTTGAATATATAATGGCTGAAAATAGAAAAGCAATAAATAATAAAAGGCCATGGGCCAACAATAAAAAAGGCTACAACGTTGGGCTAGGCCCATGAAATCAACCAAAAATTGACACGAAAAAAAATATAGAAAGGCTGAATTAATGGGCTCGGCCCATGTAGAAAACCGAATTGGACCGGGCTGAATCTTGTGCCACATCAGCTTGCCACGCTGGATGCCTACGTGGCTTGGGGAGGTTGCTAGTGACCAAAACGCCACAGTAGGAATATTTTGGTCGTAAACGTCTTTGACCATTCCAGAAGAAAGGTTGCTATAGTCAGTTTATGACGGCCAGCTTTTGACCTTCTGTTTTTGGTCACAAAAAGGTCGTAAATGGAAATTTGTGACCTTTCAGTGACCAATAGTGGTGGTCACAAGTTGACATATTTCTTGTAGTGGCTTCAGATGAGCACAGCATATCACCCTCAAACTGATGGTCAGACCGAGCGGGTGAATCAGTGTCTGGAGATGTACTTACGCTGTGCAGTTCAGGCCTCTCCAGCTAAATGGGCTGCCTGGCTTCCACAGACAGAATTCTGGTATAATTCTACTTACCATTCTTCCTTAGGTTGCACCCCATATAAAGCATTATATGGACAAGACCCAAATGTGGGCCAGTTAGCAGGTCAGTCCACCTCCTTGAACCCGGATGTTCAGACTTGGTTAGCATCTCAGACTAAACACACAACATTGCTCAAAGATCATTTGGCCAGAGCTCAGTGCAAGTATAAACATTTTGCTGATAGAAAAAGGTCTGATCGCCAGTTTGTGGTAGGAGAAACAGTGTATCTACGGCTCCAACCCTATGCCCAGTCGTCGGTGGTCAACCGTCCCTACCCCAAGCTGGCTCTTAAATATTTTGGACCATTCAACATTCTGGAGAAGATTGGAAATGCCGCATACAGACTGGAGTTCCCGCGCGGTAGTCTGGTTCATCCTGTGTTTCATGTATCCCAGCTCAAAGCACACATACCGGATCATACTCCAGTGTTCACTACACTGCCTGTTCCTCTTGACTTGTCCTTGCCAGGAGTGCAACCTGAAGAAATACTGGATCGTTGTTTGGTCAAGAAAGGGAATGCATCACATCTTCAGATCTTAGTCAAGTGGACAAACATTCCTGCATCATCCGCAACTTGGGAAGACTATCAGGTGCTCATGGAGCGCTATCCGGATGCACCAGCATGGGGACACGCTATTTCTTCAGGGGGAGGTATTGTCAGTACCCTGGCGATGACAAAGGCGCGTGCAAGGCAAGGGAAGCGGAAATAAGGAGTGGCAAAGGCGTAAAGTAGTGGCGGGAAGGTTCAAGTACGATGTGGGCTGCAATTGGGAAATAGTGGGCCAGTGGGCCGAGGCAGAAAGCCCATGTAAACATGCGTGTTATAAGCAGGAGAACGTTGGAGAAGGGGGTATCGAAAAAATGTAATTCAAACCTGACCTCTCGTTTATCCAGCTTATCCTCTCTCGTTTCCGTCTCCTACCTTCGCTTCTCTCCTCTGATCCCGACCCCGAGCTGAAGTCCGTCGCCGATGAAACTCCTCAGAGTCTAGTCGTGACACTCTGTCCTTCCCATCCCTAGCGCTATCTACCTGCACTGGCGCACACACACGAAGGAATTTGATGGATGTATCATGGATGGATGCTTGTGATTGTGGCTAGAGGTCGCAGCTAGCTAGGAAACACGGCGGATGAATGCTACACGAATTTAATGGATGAATGATTATGCTTGTTGGCTGCGGAGTGCAGCTTGCTAGGATGGATGCTGCACGAATTTGATTGATGGATGGATGAATTTGCTTTGTGATTCATTGTGTAGACTGTTTATTTTATTATCTATGTAAAATTTTGTTGATGATTGACCATTTGTTCTTTGCTGATGTGTGCAGGGCCCTGCCGTCGCAAGAATGGACAAGGAAAAGGGGAAGAAGAGGAGCTTGGTTTCCATTATGAAGACTAAGCCGCTGTCCTGGCCTTCCGGGAAGCAAAAGGGGAAGGGCTACTGCATCACTGCCGAGGAAGCGGGCGAAACATTACAGCAATATCCCGCTTGCTGAGTTGATGTTTAGGGTAAAACAAACTTTGCAACGTCCAAGCTCATGTGTTTGTTGTTTTTGCTATCCAAAGGTCAAATATATGCGTGTGCGCAAGCTCATGTGTGTGTTGTTTTTGTTATCCAAAAGTCAAATATAAATTTGTACAAGCTCATGTATATGCTGTTTTTGGTATCCAAAAGTCAATATATGTTTGTACAAGCTTATGTATGTCCTGTTTTTGCTATCAAAAAGTTAAATATATGCGTGCCTAAGCTCAAGTGTGTGCTGTTTTTGTGTGCTAGGCAATGAAGCATGATAAGCAAGCGGAGGAGGATGATGAAGAAGAGGACAAGGATGATCAAGATACTCTGTTTGAGGAGGAAGATTCTCATTTTGATATCAAACCGCTAAGTGTTATGATGTACAAAATTGCATTGTTTGGCTGTCAACGTTCAATATATTTGCTGTATAAAGTTCAAAGGAGGTATTATCCAAAATTAAAAAGCAATGCTGCCCAATTCTTTGTTTGACATATTTGTTCCATTTCCTCTACACTTTTCATAGAAGAAAGCTTATCTTTCGTCACTATGCCTATTTTTAAAACCATAGACTACTAGATGTTGCATTATTAGCAATATAGACTGTTGTCAATATTTGTTTGGCTGTCAACGTCCACTATGACCATTTTTTAAACAATTTCCTCTACATTTTCTCATTTTATATGTCAAAGTGGTAAGTATTATGCTATGCAAAATTTATTTGTTTGGCTATCAATATTTGATGTTTTGCTGTGTAAAGTTCAAAAGGAAGCGCTGTCCAAAATTCAATACAAATGTTGCCCAATTCTTTCTCTCATATCTGTTCCGTTGTTACAATTTTCGTAGAAGAATTCATAGAAGAAAGCTTATTTTTCATTATTATGACCATTTCTTAAAACAATAGGTTGTTGGATGTTTCATTTTTAGCAATATAAACGGTTTGTCTTCCAAAACATGGGTTTAATTGCTGCAGAAAATCAAGACAGTGGACTAAAACAGAGGTTCTATAGGTAAAAGAGATTCTGGTGGCAGCTGGCTTACGATCCGGCTCGGTCTGAGCCGAGCCATACCTGAAGCGAGCCGAGCCGCCTAAAGTAGGCTCGTTGGCTGAGCGAGCCGAGCCGAGCCGAGACGCTCTAGAGCGAGCCAAAGCCAGGCTCGGTTCAGGCTCGGCTCGCGTCCAGCCCTAACCGTACCTGAAAATTGCTCTGGTTATTATTTTTTTAATTGGTGTTTCTCTGGTTATCGATCCTATGATTTGTCATGTGACTGCCCCATGGATTTTATATCTATTCAAGAAAAAATGTGCTAAATACATTTTCGGAAGGGAGGTCAGTTAGTCCTTGCCCTGCTCTGTTGCTTCAACCTGGATAGGCTAACAGCAAGCCACACAATTACAAGGGTCACCATGCATAATCATAAATAGGAACTAGATATAATGAGACATACAAAGATAACTAGTAATAAGTAATTAGATGGCCGCAGTGCATTCGTATCGAAGTTCATGATTTATGATTTTTCTTAAGATTCTAGAGAGAAATATTATGTGTGAGCCAAACCTTGGCTCGACCGCTGTGTCATCTTATGGTACATATTTCCGCTATGTAGGCAGCATGTCAACTACCAAATATTAACATCTGTCGGGCAAAATTTCGTTCTCTTGGACAAAAAAGATGCACCAATAAATCCAGAAACATCGGTCGGGCCACGACGATTCCTAGGATCACCTCAGGACCAAACTGATCTTCTTCACCTGGCCTGGGAAGGCTTCGACTTCTGCCGGCCTGCACGTCTTGGGATCTCTAAAGCAGAACTGCATGACTCTGCAGTTACTATCTGATGTAGTGGTTTAAACCTCTGTTTTTCTTTTCCTTTTGCTGTGTCTACCTGCAGCTTCATGCAGTGTGCATAGTGCTGCGAGTGTTAGTTTGCTGCTCTAACCCTGTGTGGCTTTCCTGGCGGCCTGTTCTTTGCATCCTACTACAACGGTGGCGGATTCGGGATGGAGCGCTTGGGCGACGAAGCTGGCGCCTCCAGGGGCGACGCGCCCGGCGCGGCGCCTCCCCCCGCCTGTCGCTGTTGGGCCGCCCCCCGCAGCTGGCCCTTCCCATGGGCCGGCCTGCGTGGGCCTCGGCGTCTGTGGACGGGCCTGGGCTGCGGTCTCCCGTGGCTGCGGGCCCACCCAAGCCGCATATCTGGCCGCCCCTAGGGTTCCATGTCCAACCGCGTCCCTCCCATGCGCCCCCCTCCCGCAGTGCCGACCGATTCCCTCCCCTCCCTGCGGGTTCATCTGCTCCTCCGCCGCCAGCTCCGGCGTCCGCTCCACTCCCTGCCGCCATGGTCCGGGACTGGGGGGCGATGCTGGGCGCCCCAAGCACGGCCGCGACGATCGCCGGGACGCCTCCCGTTCCTCCCCAGACGGGCTGCGCCATGAGGAGGACCTCCGGCAGCAGCTTACCTCCCGGCCTTCCTCCCGCCGCTCCCCTGCCCGTGAGGCCCGCCGCTCGCCAGCGCGCTCAGAGCGGCGCTCCCCAGACCACGACCGCCGCTCACCTGGCCGGCGTGCCTCCCCTCGGGACGGCCGGCGTTCACCGGCGCGTGCCGCGGACAGGCGCTCCCCCGCACGGGAGGCCCGCCATGATCTCCCCCGCTCCCCGTCTCCCGCTTGCCGTCGCGGCCGATCTTCGTCGCCCTCCCGGTCCCTCCCCGTGGCCGCCCTGGCTGCCCCTCCTTGCCCCTACTAGCCGTCGCGCGTCCAGCCGAGCTTGCCCCCCGGCAATGGTGGTGCGGGGGCTCGGGGCCGCCAAGGCGCCAAAAAGAAAAAGAAAAAGGGCCCCGGCCGCCCACTCTCCTCCGCGGCTCCGACTCCCGCCTCTTCGGTCGTGGCCGCCTCATGTGCCCTCATGATCCCCCTCCGTGCTTTAACTGCGGCATCCCCGGTCACTACCAAGTGGAGTGCCCCAACCCGCCGACGTGCTACCTCTACAAGGAGTTGGGCCATACCGCGGCTCTCTGCCTGGATCGCCCGGTTGCGAAGGAGCTCATGATGCACGGACACGACATTGAGGGTCTCGGCTTCTTCCACATCGAGGTGGAGGACATCCCCCCCCATCTCCGTCACTCCTAGCAGTCGTGACCATTGTGGGGGCGGGAGTCGCCTCTCCGAAGATGATCGAGGCCGAGCTCAACCACCTTTGCCGCCGTGTCTGGGACTGGCAGGTGACTCCGACCTTGGACAGCTCCTTCACCGTGGTCTTCTCCGACGCCCTCAGCCTGGGCCTCTGCACCCGTAGCGACGACATCACCCTCGCCCTCAACAAGCTCGTCGTCAACATCTCTGAGCCACTGATGGACCCTAAGGCGGCGGCCGTGTTGGATACTGCTTGGATCCTCATTGCGGGCCTCCCCGACATCGCCCGCTCTGAGAAGGTGATCCGTAGCATGTCCAAGCTCCTGGGCAAGGTGGTGGTGGTGGACGAGCTCTCTCTCCGCAAGGAGGAGGATGTCCGTGTCAAGGTCAAATGCCTTGACTCATCCACCCTCCGAGCCACTGTCCGGATCTTCTTCAACGACCAGGGGTTCGACCTCAAGATCTACCCCGAGCCTCCCAACCATATCGCCTGCCCTCGACACCTCACTAATGGCCACCTTGGTGGGGGTGGTGCGGACCACCACCACGACTCCCACTACCGCTGTCCGCGACCCTCCCGCCACGAGGATCCGGAGGACGACGACGAGCGCTCGGGCCGCAGCCGCTCCCCCTCTCGGGACCCTCCTCTCCTCTGGGGCGTGGGGGTGCGGGTCGGTCGCGTGGGTTGGCCCCCTCCACCGAGGCCGCCCCCGCTTCGCATGTCTCCTCTCCCTCCTCTTCGGCCGAGCTCAGCGACATCTCCAGCGTCAGCCTCCTCGTCCTTCCGGCATCTTCGCCGCGCTCGCCCTGCACCCCTCCCGTGGTGGCCATGCTCCCCCCCCCGTCCCCGACGATGGCATCTCTTCCGGCCTCACCGACGTCGGCGCCTCCACCCCTCGGGTCCCTCCCGATGGACGCCCCCTGGCGTGGACGTGCCACCGCCTCCCGCCTCCCCCGGGGCTCCTTCCCCTGCCCCGGCCGTCGACGCGCCGGCCCCGGACCCGCCCTCTCCCTAGGCGGAGTCTGTGGCCCGGCTGGTGCCTCCAGCGTCTGCGTCCCCGACTCGCCTGCTGCTGGTGGCCTCCGAGGTTGTCACCCCCGTCGCCTCCCACCCGCCTCGGTCGGTGTCCTACGTCCGCGGGCTCGGACCTCGTCGACCCCAGTGACAGCCTCCCGCCGCAGCGCCCGGCTCGACGCGGACCGCCCGGCCGGCTTCCCGGCGCCGTCCATCTCATAGGGATCTGAGATTTGGGCTGCGTCCCGGAACCTCGAGATAGGTGCGAACGCCATCCCCTCCAGTTCTTCCAGCTGCTCTTTTTCTGCGCTCGAAGCTATCCCACTCGGCCACCTTGCCAAGGTGGCCCTGGACTCATCGGTAGTTTTCAGGGGGGGGGGGGTTGGTCCCCCCTTGGAGCAGATTGCGGCAATCCAGGCTCGCGAGATTCTCGATGGAAAACTCGCCGAGACCCGGGCCCGTCTCCTCCGCACTCCGACACGCCAGCCCTCTGGGACACCTGCCGAGGAAATTCATGGTCGCACTCGCTCCCGCACTGCCGTTCTTAGATCCCTCAGTGCTTCCACCGTCCTGGGGTCAAGCAGCCCCTCAATGGCGGTTTAGATGCGCGCCCTCTTCTGGAACATCCGCGGCTTCGGCCATGACGGCTGCAACCACCAGCTAGTTGAGTACATCCGAGACGAGCACATCGACACCGTTGCCATCCAAGAAACCATGCGCACAGAGTTCTGTCTTCCCGAGCTCGACAGCCTTAGCTCCCACCTGTTTGCCTGGCATTGGCTCCCTTCTAGTGGGAACAATGGCCACTCGGGTGGCATCCTCCTAGGTGTTAAGGATGCCACCTTTGAGGTGGGAGGCATTGATCGGGGCGAGTTCGTCGTTAGTATGGAGATCTTCGAGCGTGCGCTCAACTTTAAATGGGAGGTCATCATCGTGTACGGACCGGTGGACCACAGCCGCTCCCCGGCCTTCCTCGCCGAGCTGCAGTAGAAGATCTCTGCGTCCTCCCTCCCAGTGGTCGTGGGAGGTGATTTTAACCTCATCCGCTCCCCGGATGAGAAGAATAATGACTGGGTTAATCGCCCCCGGATGCAGAGGTTTAACAACTGCATCGCGGAGCTTGGCCTCTGTGAGCTCGAGCGAACGGGGGCCTGGTTCACCTGGACTAACCGCCAGGCTAACCCGACGCAATCCGTTCTGGACCGCGTCTTAGTCTCTCCGGAATGGGAACTCAGATGCCCCTGGCCTCGGTGCAGGCTATCACCCGGATCGGCTCAGACCATGTCCCTCTCCTCCTCTCCTCTTCTGATGAATGCCCCTCCCATCCCCCTTTGGTTCCAGTTTGAGCTCTTTTGGCTCAACCAGGCCGGTTTTCGCGAGGCCGTTGCGGCTAAGTGGACCGCCGCTCGCGATGCTCCTCACTGAGCCATGTCCGCGGTGGACTCTTGGCAATTTGGCGCCAAGCTGGCCCGCCAATTTATGAAGGGATGGGGCGCGAACCTCGGACGTGATATTCGTGATCACAAGAAGGCCCTCTTGAGCGCCATCCAAGTCCTGGAAGCCCGTGCTGACTCGTCAGGGATCTCCCCAGAGGAATGGATGCTGAGATATGACCTCGAGGACCAGCTCTCGGTCATCTACGCTTACGAGGAGGCCTATTGGCAGCTGCACGGCACCCAACGGTGGGTGCTCCAGGGTGACGCCAACACGGCCTACTTCCAGGCGATCGCCAATGGCCGGCGCCATCGCAATTCCATCCACTCCCTATGGGAAGGCGATACTCAGCTTGTTCGCCCCTCGGACATCCGAGCCCACGTAGACGGCTTTTATAAAGCCCTTTTCACCCCCACCCCTCGGGGTGGGGCCGCGCTAGCCCCCGATACCTGGTCAGGGGCCCAACTTGTCTCTGCCGAGGCCAACGCCACATTGGTGGCGCCCTTCTCGGAGGAGGAGGTCCTTGCGGCGATCAAAGGAATGAACCCCTCCTCGGCTCCGGGCCCGGATGGATTGCCAGTCTCGTTTTTCAAAACATTCTGGCAAACCATCAAACCAGAGATCATGGCCCTCTTCGACGAGTTCTTCTCTGGGACAATGGACCTTGGGCGCCTGAACTACGGGATCATTACCCTCATCCCTAAGGTTCCTTGGGCCTCGGATATTCGCCAGTTCCGCCCGATCACGGTGATTAACGTGATCTTCAGGATCCTGGCTAAAGGGTACGCCAATAGGGTGACCCTTCTCGCGGAGTCTGTCACCCACTCCAACCAATCCACCTTCATACAAGGCCGGTATATTTTGGATGGGATGTTGGTCTTCCACGAAGTCCTGCATGTAGTCTGGTCCAAAAACCACCGCGCGGTGTTCCTTAAGCTCGACTTTCACAAGGCATACGACACTGTCCACTGGCCCTTCATTTGGGAAGTTTTGCTTCGAAAGGGCTTCAACGACCGCTGGGTGACCCGCTTTATGCAACTCGTCACCTGCGGTCGGACGGCTGTCAACATCAACGGCGAGATAGCCCCTACTTCCCCACCCTATGTGGGGTGCGCCAGGGTGACCCGTTCTCCCCGTTCCTCTTTAACATGGTTGTTGATGCCCTCGCGGTCATCCTTGATAAGGCCAAAGCGAGCGGCCATATCCTGGGCGTTGTCCCCCTCCTTGTGGACGGAGGAGGGGTTTCCCTCCTCCAATATGCAGACGACACCATAGTCATGGTGGAGGGCTCCGCGTCCGACATCGCCAACCTGAAGTTCCTCCTCCTGTGCTTCCAACAGATGTCGGGGCTCACCATCAACTTCGACAAGAGCGAAGTGATGGTCCTTGGCTACACCCCCGACGAAGCTTTGTCCATTGCGGACCGGCTGAACTGCCGCCTAGGCTCCTTCCCCACGACTTACTCGGGGGTGCCCATTAGTGACTCCAGGCTCACCATCGTGGATCTCCGCACGACGGTGACTAGGATGCAGCACAGGGTTGAACCCTGGAGGGGGCGCTGGCTGTCGAAAGCTGCCAGGGTGATCCTAATCAATTCCTTGCTTGCTAGCCTTCTCTGGTTTCTCATGAGCTTCTACGCCCTCATGAGACCCTTCATCAGGAGGTGGCCAAATACCAGTCGGGGTTCTTTTGGGCTGGTGAGGGCGGCAAGCAGAAGTACCACATGGTGAGCTGGCCCGACATCTGCAAACCCAAAGACCAGGGCGGCCTTGGGATCCTGTCATCCAGGCGCATGGACATTGCCCTCCTGCCCCGTTGGTTGTGGCGTATTGCCGATGGGGAGGGAGGCCTTTGGCTCACCATCATCCGTAATAAATACCTCCGTGGCCAACCTCTTGCCTTTTGCCAACGTACGGGTGGATCCCAGTTCTGGCAATCCGTGATCCAGCTTCTGCCCGTACTGCGCATCGGCACTTCCATCACGGTTGGCTCCGGAGCCTCGACCTTGTTCTGGTTCGATCGTTGGCTAGGGGACTCCCCCTTGGCGGCGCGATTCCCGGAATTATTTGCCATCGCGGCTGACCCTCGGGTCTCTGTCGAGACGGCCCTTATTGACTTAGGGTGTGTCGCCTTCCGGCGACCTTTTGGCCCCCTTGAGGTGGCCGCTTGGGACTCCCTCCTCCAAGACATCGCCCTTATGCCGATGAATGTTGAGGAGGATCAGGATGCTGTCTCCTGGCGCCTTGAGCCCTCTGGCCGTTTCTCCACGAAGTCCCTGTACGGTGCAATTGTGCCATCGGCGGCCCCCGAACCCTTTAGCCTAATCTGGGACATCCGCCTACCACTGAAGATCAGGATTTCCTGTGGCAATGGATCCGTGGACGCCTCCCTTCTGGGGTTGAAGTCCTCAAGCGTAATGGCCCGGGCGATGGGATGTGCCCCATCTGTGGCACGGTAGAGGATGCTAACCACATCTTTTTCTCGTGCCACTCGGCCCAGTTCCTTTGTGCCTGCTTCCACGAAACGGTTGGCAGACAGTGGTGTAATACCAACTTTCCCGACCTGCTGACGGAGCTCAACGCATCCCCCTCTCGCTACCGCCATATTAGATGGTTGTGCGTTGGGGTTCTTGCCTGGACGCTTTGGAACATTCACAATAAGCTCGTTATTCAGAAGGTCCCCCTCTGACGTGCGACTGACGCTATCTTTAAATTGTGTGGTTACCTGCAGCTTTGGCGGCCGCTTAGCCGCCCCCAGGACCGGGACGTCATCACCACCCTCCTCTCCGATCTCCGCTCGATGGCGCTCCGCGTGGCTCCCCCGATGCCGCCTCCACCCCCTGAGCCTGACTAGTTCTCCTGGCGGCTCTGTGGTGTGTGTATTTTGTGTTTAGGGCTTGTTTTGTTGTGCCCTCAGCATTGACCCTTCCGACTTTCGTGCTCTTGTGGACTTCCGTGTGTTTGTGTGTGTGTGTCTGTGTTGGACCTTGTTGGATGCTTGTTGTGCGGTTGGCTTTATAATATAAAGCGGGGCGTAAAGCCTTTTTGGGTATGTAATCACTTTATCTTTGTTCTGCTGTTATGTCTGAAAAATTGGTGGTTTCTTTAACAGTACAGAAATCGACGAGAAGGCTCGTTGTTTCAAAAAATAAAAAACACATTCAGAAACATGCGTCAGCAAAAGCTGGGAGATTGGATCCTAAAGAAAAACGGTATCTCTGGAAGAAAATGCCCGGGGAAATGAAAAACTGTCCTGACATTTCCCATCATGAACAGCAAATCTGCTCAATTCAGCCAATAGAAAGAGTAACTATGTTACAACAGTTAACTGAGCTCCGAATAGAATAAGCAGGTTTGGCGAAACCATTAGCCATCATTTGAGCTACAATATTTTTGACTAACTATTAATCTCGAGACCAACATAACAATCTGTTTTCCACTCAGCAACCATAGCATAAGCCATTCATCATGCAATGGAGACTTATGAACTCAACCGTTGCGACTCTAACTGAAATATAATAGAAATCATGCTACCATGCGCACATCAGAAAACAGATGCAGCTGAAGCGTAAAACTGGTAACGCTTCCATGCTAGCTGTTGGGACTTCCATTGTAGGAATCGGCTCCAAACAAAAATAAGTTCAGCGATATATATGAACATATCATGCAGAAACACATATAATACATTCAAGAACATGATGCTTTAGCCCAAGGATCAGTTACTACTACCAATCACTGGCATAGATGATGACACCGTGGGTGTGGAAAACCATCATATTACAACTCTGCTAGCTTGCTATGGAAAACCATCATATTATATATAACTCTCATTGTAGCAGCCCTAGCGCCATGCTTGATTTACTATGGAAAAAAGGCAGATGTACAGATACATGCATTCTCGTATGGATCAACGATTATGCGCGCCTTGAATTGTTGCCATGGAAGCAGAGTAACCCTTCTTGATGTTCTTCAGCCTCGCGACCACGTCGCTCATGCTCATCCTCTGGTCAGGAGAATCGCTTGAACACTCCAGACCCAACTCAAATGTTGACACGAGAAAGTCGACGTTCGAGGCAGTGGAGGATGATGCCAATTCAGTAGTATTGCTTTGGTGATGAAAGCCACCTGGTTCGCACCTACTTATCTCTTCACCTTGAGCAGCTTCTCGTCAACAACATTGATGAGCCTCGCCGGAAATGCTTGTGAAACCCACTGCCTAAGACTGGATTCTCCGATGAAGATGGGATTTGTGGGCCTCTTCCCGGTGAAGACTTCGAGAAACATGATCCCAAAGCTGAACACATCGCTCTTCCGTGATGCCTTCCCATGAATGCAAGCTCTGCTCAAGATTTTTTGAAGAGAGTTCAGTAACCAAAGAAATAGCTGATGCCTTGCAAAATAATTTGCTCAAGCATGATGGTAGCAAGTACACATACCTGGGGCCATGTAACCAATCGTCCCTGGCATACTCGCTGATACCATGGAGTTATCATCGCCCAAAAGTAACTTTGCAATGCCAAAGTCAGCAACATGCACCGTCATGTCCGTATCGAAGAGCACATTGCTAGGCTTCAGGTCACAGTGTAAAACAACTTGATAGTGATGATGATGTAGGTACTCCATCGCCTCCGACACACCAAGCATAATGTCCAATCTCTTGATGAATCCTAGCGGCTCCCAATTTTCAGTGTGCAAGTGTGCGTCCAAGCTACCATTGGCCATGTACTGAAGCAACAGTGCTCTGAAATCTAGGTTGGAACAAGTATTCAATATCCGTATCAAGTTGTGATGGCGAGCCATTCGTAGCACTTGACATTCAGCATCAAAGCTCCTCACGGCCTGCTCGACTTGCATGTTGATCACTTTAATTGCAACAACCGAACCATCATCCAGTTGGCCCTTGTAAACTTTACCAAAAGTTCCAGCTCCAAGTATGTTGTCGTCGTTGAAATTATCAGTGGCTTCAGCAATATCATGGTAGGATATTAACCTACGGCTGATCACGTCAGCCATGTCAATAGAAGTCGAAACATCTGGTTGCTTCCTATTTTTCTTTCTGTTCATTAGGTATAGGAGAATTGCTATAGCCCCCAGTGTTATCATGAGAACTGGAAGCAAAAATCTTAGCGAGTGTTTGTTGGATGGGTGTGAATCAACTTGCCATGGCAAAACTCCTAGACGTGGGGCACCACACAACCCAGCATTTCCCATCAAAGATTGAGAGCTGATGTTTTTTGAGAAAATACCTCCATCTGGTATCTCCCCTTGGAACTTATTAAAAGAAAGGTTCAAGCTAGTCAGAGAAGTAAAGTTGGCCAAATACTTTGGAATAGTGCCAGAAAGGTTGTTACAGGATAGGCACAATACTTTTAGGTTGAGTAACCCTTTGAAAGAGGCTGGGATCGAACCTTGCAACATGTTGTGTGATAGATCAAGGTAGCTTAGCAGTCCGCGTTGTGCAAATGAAGTCGGGAGGTTACCAATTAACCAAGTTGTTGGAAGATATATCTAGTATGTCCATTGCTTCCATGGAACTGAAATGAGTGGGCAATGAGCCAGCAAGGAAGTTGTGAGACAGATTTAATTCCCGAAGGTGAATAAGATGGAATAAGCTTTCAGGTATAGTTGACGACAGCTGGTTATTTGCAAGCGTGATACGCTCTAGCATACTTAGGTTACCAACACCACTTGGTATGACACCAGAAAAATGATTGTTTCGCAGGCCTAATTCGTGCAATCTTGTTAGGGCGCCAATATGAGTTGGGATTGGGCCAAACATGTTATTCCCACTTAGGTCTAGTTCCTCAAGATTCTCTAATAATGTAACAGAATCCAGATTCGTGGAACTCAATTGGTTGCCAGCAAAGGATAATACACTAAGTCTACTAAGATTTGATATTGTTGCTGGGATTATGCCAGTAAAATGGTTGGCGTCTGCAAAAAAGTAATATAATTTTGTAGAGAGGTTTCCAATGTAAGTAGGAATGCTCCCAGTGAAAGAACACATTCCAATGTAAGTAAGAGTTGTCTATAGTTGGAGAGAGTGGACAAGAAATCAAGGGTCCCTTTGAACTGATTGCTTTCAATATCCAGAAAATTAAGGGTTCTGAGGTTCCCAATGGTTACCGGGACTAATCCAGTTAAATAGTTCGACTCTAGTGCCAGCAAAGACAGTTGAGATAGGTTACCAACAAAAGCAGGAAATGAACCTGTTAAGTCATTATATGACAAATGTAAATGCGTGAGGTGACTTATTTCCCCTAATTCATCTGGGATCCTTCCACTTAGATTGCAATATGAGAGATCAAACACATTTAGCAGAGTGAGATTACTGAGCTCACCCGGAATTGAACCAACCAGGCCATTTCCACCTAAATTAATCCAAGTGAGCTGTGACAGTTTAGCAAACCATGCTGGGACAAAGTCCGCAAAAGAGTTTACGGACAGGGAAACTACTTCAAGATATCTACATGATGCGAGTCCTAATGGAATACGGCCTTGAAAGTTGTTGCCACCCATACCGAACTTGAGCAACATGGGCAGATTAAAGCTTTTGTTGCTAGGGATGGATCCTGTTAAGTAGCTATTACTGGCGAGGATCAGAAGTTGTAGTTTAGACATGTTGAATATGGTTGGAGGTACTGGACCGGATAGCTGATTCCGTTGCAACAAAAGGGTTTCAAGCATGGCACAGGAGGCAATACCGGGTGGTATTGGCCCTGAAAGACTGTTGTTTCCAAAATTCAGATCAATTAACTGAGGTGTGTTGTTGAATAACTGTTGTGGTATCAGACCACTTAACTGGTTTGTCCCGAGATCAATATTCCTAAGATTATTCAAGTTTTGCAGATCATATGGTATTGTCCCAGAGAGATCATTTTGGCTTAGAACAAGGACTTTTAGCTTTGTGAGATTTCCTATGGTATGAGGGATAATGCCTGATAATCCGTTAAGGCTAAGATCAAGTACAACGAGACGACTCGATTTACCTATATCAGGAGGGATGATGCCTGTGAGATTTGTGTTGGTGAGGTTTAGGACATGGAGAAAAGAGAGGTTACCAAGATATGAGGAGACCGCTCCTTGGAGCGGTATGCCTGGCAGCACAAGAGCGGTAACGCGCCGCAGACGACGGCTGCAAGAGACACCAACCCAGTGGCAGAATGATGTACCAGTGGTCCAGTTCCTACCAAGAATACCAAGAGGATCGGAGCACTCTGCTTTGAAGGCTAGAAGCGCAGCTAGGTCAGTGCCATTATTTCTATGGAGGAAAGGATCAGCTAGCATGGTCACTGGAAGCAAGAAGAGGAGTGTGAGTATCATGAGGGGAAGTGCCATGGCCATGGACAGTGGTGGCTGCTCGCACTGTTTAAGAGCTTGGAATTTGTGGAGAGTGGTAGAGAATGCTGGTTTACTTATAGAGCTCTTACATGGTGTGTCTCAAGGTGAGGAATGATCACAATAGTCTTTAGTACCCTATTGCAAAAGTTGGTCAGAAAAGGAAGACCGTGACTCAATAATTGCTGCAAATTATTGGCTACGTTGCTGCAAATTGCTGGCTACGTACGTTGAAACTGACGGTACTGATGTCGACTGGGAAGGGCCCATCAAGTTGCTGGTCCAACTTTCTTTCTTTGGGAGGATATGATATATAATTGTGGTGATCTCGTTGCTGAATTGGCAATTCTTTTCCGAAGCATCATGACATTAATCCCTCAAAAAAGGATCATCGCATCTCACTGGGAAAAGAAATAGCAGGAAATGGCTGACAGGGCCAAGGAAGATACAGAACAGCCTTCCATGATCTGCTGCATCCCTTGCAAAAATACCTATGCATTTACAGCACTTCTAAATCTTCCGTGTGTGTCCAACTCAATCATTTAAAGACCATCATATATTTCCTTTGTGTCGATTTGGATGTTTACAGGAATGAAATCAATCTCTACATCGGGTGTTGTCAGTCTCCATAACTGTTTGGAAATAAGAATTGGTAGGCGCGGTTGACTACTAAAAGGTGGGTTTCCCATTCAGAATGAGGTAATAGCACCCCAGGTACCCTAACTTGCACAGAATGTGACGATTTAGTCCCAAACTTGCAAAACTTGACTCCTCCATACCCCAACTTGCCCCTCATGTGATGATTTAGTCCCCGACCAATGAAAACTCGACAATTGGCAGCCAGCTGGCTGGACCGGTCAGCGCACACACTTTTGCACAAAACCCCCTGCCGTTTCCTTTAATCAACCCGCACTCACCTCCACCTGAATTTGCCGTGGCATTGATCAATCAAAACTGTCTTTGCCGTGGTGGGCGGAGCAAATCATTCTTGCATGCACGCATGCATGCCGCATGCCTCGATCGATCGTGGTCGTTGAGTGGAGACGTACGAGAGAGTACGGTGTTTTGGAATTCTCGAATGATTGATGAGTGGATTCAAAGCTGGAATCATATTACCACTTCTTTCGATAGAAAAAACAGAAACAGAAAGGAAGCCATGCACAATGCACATTGCGCGGGCCTGCGTACTGGTGACCAGTACAGTACCGCTGTCCGCTGCCCACTGACGGCTCGAGTGCGCGCGCCAATACAAGCTAGCTAGCTAGCTATAGCTGGAGTACTCCGGTATGATGACCGCGTAATTTCGATCGCCGATGAAATGCGCGTACGTGCACGCCATGCATTGATGCTGAGTCTGGGAAGAAGACTCGAGCTAGATCTCGAGCGTACGCAACCAACTTCCGTGTAAACAACTTCATTACCGAATCGTTCGATCAAAAAAATTACTCCCTCCGTTTTTATTAACTCCACGTATTGGCTTTGACTGAAGCCAAACTTTATCAAATTTGACCAAGTCGAAAGTAACATATTTATGTGATGTGAGAATATATCTAATGATTAATCCAATGATATTTTTTTTAGGTTCAGTGATATATATATTTGAAGGTATATATGTTAATATATTTTTCCACAAACTTGTTGAAAGTATATAAAGTTTGAATTTAGACAAACCTAATATGCGGAGTAAATAAAAATGGCGGGCGTAGGAAGAAAACACGGGAATATGATGCATGTCACGCAGCGTAATTTTCCTATTGCATCTTAAAAAAAATACATTGGAGTTAATAGAGAAAAAATATACTCCCCTGAAAACTTTTATAAGACATTTTAAGTCACTATTTGAAGCATAGGAATGCCGTTCTCAGTTATATAATTTTTTTGTTAGGTGTAGCTCATATTTTATTAGATAAATTG
>NC_057804.1:648794960-648804016 GCF_018294505.1 Triticum aestivum
TAATAAACAAATCTAAGATTTTGGACCATCATAAGTTCACTTAGGCTAGGTGAGTGTTTTCTATAACTACTAATAGTGTACGTGCGTGAACTGAGCCTATATCAGATGGTTAGGTTCTTTGTAATGGAACTGATACATCAGTGTTCAAGTCCTAGATTTGGCACTGATAGCCACATTTTACTGGATTTATTTCAGGCCTTTAGGCAATGTGCGTTCAGTGGGAAGCGGCGTTTCCGTTGACTACAAGGACGTCTGTGACGACTTAATCAATCTCTATATATTGTATCGGCTCAGTATCTCGGAGGTACCCATGGTACTAGGGTGTGTGCAATGGCGAATCTAAAAGAAAACAGAGGTCGGAGCTATATTTTAGCTTTTCTTTTTTTTTAGCACGTTTGTTGCTCATGTCATTAACAAGATGAGCATCTATCCTGGTTGAGTTATGCGGTCGGCGCTGTCCATTGCATTGGTACGTGGCTCTGGCTATGTGTGCACACCCAAATCCTCACCGGCAACGTGCGTGACAACTGACAAGCCTGCATCTTTCGGGCCTTTTCGCCAGATCCAAAGGAACAAGAGTCGATCATCGGAGCAGATTTTGGATGTACGTACGCCGATGCAGATTTGTCCGCTAAACATCCCGGCTAGCTTACTTGCACCACACCGCACTCTACTACGTGAACATGTACAACCGGAGTGAGAGTGGACCAGAGCTGTGTGCTCATACATGCAAATTAACAACTCACCGTATGGTTATAGCTTAATTTCGACGCACCTAGTTTAGCCAAACAACAAAACCCGTCACATGACCAGGCGGCTCCTTCCTACGTGGCGTGCATGGGGCCAACGCAGGACATCTGCGTGAGTGACTAGTCACACGTGTGTATAATATACACACTCACTCTTCGAAAAAATGTGTGCATACACACGTTATTTTGCTTACGTGGACGGCAGCAAACTACCCCCCGGTCTCTTCTAGGATGCTCTCACTCACTGAAAGCACCTTTGGGCTTTGGCTAGCACGAAGCGAGAGGAGCAGTGAAGCGCCAACAACCACCTCCCGGTCGCCGCCATTTCTTCTGCTACAGTTTCTTGTCGCGTCGCGCGGGGTGTTTGGTGATGGATTGTTTTCTGCAAAAGTGCGGGTTGATTAAAGGAAACACCAGGGGGTTTTGTGCAAAAGTGTGTGCGCTGACCGGTCCAGCCAGCTGGCTGCCAATTATCGAGTTTTCATTGGTATGGGACTAAATCATTACATGAGGTGCAAGTTGGGATATGATGGAGTCAAGTTTTGCAAGTTTGGGACTAAATCGTCACATTCTGTGCAAGTTAGGGTACCTGGGGTGCTATTACCTCATTCAGAATTGGTGGCCTAATCCAAAGTAGCTTCAGGGGATACCAATCAAGTGGATGATTCAAGAGGTGATTAGATAGATCTGTTAGGCTCCAAGTGGCCGGATGAGATAAAGTAATTAAGCAGTGGTGGAGTAGGGGATAAGACCAGGGCTATGTATCTGAGCCTATGAATGAAGGACCGGTCTAGCAAGCGGCCGGCTGCTCGCTACAATTTGCGAGTGGCCGGCCTAAAATTGCAAGTTTTGGTTTCTTAATAATCTATAGAGTGAATTCCACTTTTTACCCCATATTTATACATTTGTAACACTAATTACCCCTTTGAGTGAAAATTCGTCTAGAATACCCCTTTTGAAATCTTTGGACCCTTGTTTTTTGATGCGTGTCCATCAGGTAAGGTGTGAGGTGACGCCCTATATCCAAAAACATGTGGACGGCCAGAAGGAGTGGAACAGATAGACAAGAGAAGCTTGGACAAGATCGCCAATGATGCCCTCCGATCCTTACAGTTTTTTTTACAAATCAATGACTCAACATGCCGATCCTATTGACCATAAACAGACAAAATGTAAAACTAGGGTAAAACCGTGTTAAAAGTCTCCAAAATCTGACATTTCGATAAAAGTTTCGCTAAATAGGGTAATATGTGTCACAAATGTACAACTACAAGGTAAAAAATGGAATTCACTCTAATCTATAAATAGCAATGATCTAGTGTGTGTCTTTTTTGTCAGTTAGTGAATGTTTTTGTTAGCATTAAATGCGTACAACAAATGCATACACACTAGTATGTGAAACACATTTATTTTTGTCTTTTAAATCTTTAAAAAGTCATATCTTTTAAACCACACGTTAGAATTCAGATCGGTTTTCACCTTTGGATTCATCGCGACAAGATCTTCGAAACTAGATCCCGCATGGGTATGTTTCGACGAATTTTTTTTTGATGCCAACTTTGGTGCTATATAGTGCAACTAAAGTACTGCATTGTACAACTAGACTACATTGCCGCGCCAACTGAGTATATGTGTGTGTAATTAGTCCTGCCAACTAAATATCAATGCGTGTGCAACTAGTGTCCTGGCAACTAAACATCAATGTGTGTGCAACAAGACTATATGACAAGCCAATTAAGCATATGTGTGTGCAACTAGTCTTCCTGCCAACTAAACATCAATGTGTGTGTGCAACTAGACTACGTTACAAGCCAACTAAACATCAATGTGTGTGTAACTAGACTACATTACAACCTATGACAATTCATATGCGACTATGTAGACCAGATTGTGCAACTCCGTGACCATGCATGTGCCAACTAAGACTACTATGTGTGCAACTACAACTATTGTGGATGCAGCTCCAAAAAACTGAATTTGAAAAAAATTGCACCATGCAATACTAAAGTTGCACAAAGCAGTACTGAAGTTGCACAATATAGAGCCAAAGTTGGCATCAAAAAAATTCGTGAAACATACTCATGGGGGATCTAGTTTCAAAGATCTCGTCACAAATAATTCAACAGTGAAGACGGATCTGAATTCCGACGCGCGGTTTGAAAGATATGGCTTTTTTAAAAATTCGGAAAATCAAAATAATTGTACGTGAAGTTGTTTCTTTCAAATTGAACTAACCAGTGTGAACATATTAAATACTGATAACGACATGCACTAGCAGACAAAAAAACAACTAATGCATGACAAGAAAGCCCGGCAGCTCGTTCTCTCCATTTAGCGCGCGGCCACTTTTTAGATTTTGGGATGAATGAATACTATGAAATCAAGCTTTGCTGGTACACATGAAGTTAAAAAGGACAACTTGTAAATCACGCATCTGCTTTATTACCCTGAGAATCTGTTCTGATATTTCTTTCTGAAGTCTCAAATGTTTGAACATATTTGAGGTTGGGGCTTCAGCCGTATGCAAAACCTACCATAATCCAACCAAAAATGTACTGGCGCACTAAGCGGGGCGGGGGGAGGGGGGGAGGCAGTGAAGCAAATAAATACCTCAGCGAATTTGGCGCGGATCTGGAGCAACTCCCTCAGGGCCGCGCTCCCGACGCCGGTCACTGGCTGCCACTGACTGCGGCGGCGAGGAGTCAACTCCTTTTTTTTTCAGCGGAAGGAACTGGCTTCATGTTTTTTTTAAGACAATCTCGCGAAACTTTATTTAAACTGCATCAATGTTTACAGAGATAAAACATAGGTTGCCGGGGTGTCCTAACCAAACATGGCGACCCACCCCTAGCTTCAAAACGTGCTTCGGTAGATTGTGAGCTTCGAAATTCGAGCTCCTAAACTCATAACTAATATTACAAACCGCAAAAGAGGCTATGTGCTCCATGAGATTTCATGTAGAATGGCACCATAGCTGGTTGGGTCCTTCGCTTGAGATCATCAACTACAACTTTACAGTCAGAAGCCAGGGTGAACGTGTTGTACATTGAGATCAACCGCAAGTGCAAGACCTTCCCTTATAGCAAGGGATTCTAGCGTTGGAGGGTCGCTCAGTTTCCTGATCACAATTGCTGATGCACCTGAAAACAACCATTGTGGTCGCGGCAGATAGCAGCCGCCACCCCTCTACCTCGTACGACAGCGGCATCCACATTTATCTTGGTGCATCCATCCATAGGAGGAATCCAGCGAGTTGGCCGGGCGGTAGTTTGCTGCCTTCTCTCTGTCCCCGGCTCCGCTATGAATTTAAGGTCCCTCAAGTAAGACTTGATGAACTGGTTTGTGGCTTGGGGGCTCTGAAAGACGTCCTCGTAAATCGCTTTGCGTCTTGCTCGCCAGATGGCCCATAGAGTCACCACTAAAATAGTATACTCCTCCTGGCTCAGTGCATCGTGCAGATTAAAAAGCCAGTTTCTTGCGTTGGTCTCCTCATTTAGGCTTATATATTCTTCCAGAGATTGGTCAGAAAGTGCCCAGATGCATCTTGAGTTTGTACATTGAAGAATGGTGTGTCTCCATGAATCATCACGACCACACAGGGCACATGTTCTTGTTGTAGACATATTTCGGTGGTGTAGGAGGTCCGCTGTAGGCATTGAGTGCCTAGCTAAGCGCCAGAGAAAAACCTTCAGTTTTGATGGCACCTTTGTGTGCCACAATTTAGTCCATGCCATGCTATTATCTCGAAGATCAGAGGCACCTGCATTCTCTTCCATCCAGTTCTCCCTATGCTCCTTTTTTGTTTTGCACTAAACGATAGGCCGACCTGACCGTGAATCTACCACTGCGCTCTCCAACCCAAGCCCAGAAATCCTCATCTGCCCTCGTGCAAAGGGGTAGGGAAAGGATCATGTCAGCATCGAAAGGCAGAAAGGTTGCCCGGATAACATCTTCTCGCCAGGTCGCCGTGGTGTTGTCGATAAGTTCCGCAACCATAGAAGGCGGGGTATCCGTTAACGAGATGATCGGCCGCATCGGCCCAATCCTGGGAAGCCAGTTTGTATTCCATATGTTTGTGGTTGCCCCATTCCCTATTCTCCTGATGATGCCCTGCTTCAAGATCTCTCTTCCATCCAAAATCGCTCGCCAAATCTGCGAAGGACTATTGCCCAACTCTGCTTCCATGAAAGTCGTATTTGGATAGGAACTGGCTTCATGTTGATCTGGCCGCTGAATGGGATAGGGAGTTCTTCGCTTGCTGTGCGGCCTAGCGGCCTATATTCTAAGTGGACGGGGGAATAGAAGCCCAACACGTTGGTTGACCTATATATATTTCGACAAGACGCGAGTTCCGCAAAAAACAAAAAAGACAAGATGCGAGTTCTCAAAAAACAAAATCGACAAGACACGAGAAACTTTGAATGTATTCACTTTGAGTGTATAGAGAAAATGTTTCTCATGTAAATGAAAAAATGTATACAAAAATATATGTAAAAAGTTGATCGAGTATTAAAAAATGTTAATCAAACATTAAAAAAATCAATTATTTGAAAAATGTTAATCAGGTATTTTTAAAATGTTGAATGTGTATAAAAATGTTTGTCAAGGATACAAAAAATATATATTAAAAATACAATATGTATGAATAAATATTGATCATATATATAATGTAAAACATGTATAAGATGTTTCTAGTGTGTACAAAACATATACAATGTATATTAAAACAAAACTAGTCATCTGAAAACATATGTTTAAAAAATGATCTATTTTAAGGAAGTTGACATGTGTTGAACACCAAACAACCCGATGAAAATCGATAAAGAAACAAAGAAACACAATAAAACCTAGAAAAGGAAAATGAAGACGTAGAAAGCCAATGCAGAACAATGAAAAATTAGTGAAAACGAAGAAAGAAATAAAGAAAAATGAAGAAAACAGATGAAAACCAAGAAAGAAACAAAGAAAAAAAAGAAAGAAGGAAACAGAGAAAGAAAAAAAGGCAAAAATATGTGAAAGACCGAGAAAAAAATAAAGAAAAACAAGAAAGCTATGAAAATCATGAAAGAAACGAAGAAAACCAATAAAAGAACAAAAGGGAAAATAAGAGAAAATATATTAAAAACCAGAGCAAACAACAACACAGTGACACGAACGAGTTGTGCTAAAGGAGGTGGCCGGCGGCGAGGAGTCGACTCCTTTTTTTTAGTGGAAGGAACAGGCTTCATGTTGATCTGGGCACTGAACTTGGCCCAGTATAGTACCCAGACATTGTGTGTATGGGGAGTTCTTTTTTTCTCAGGGTAGTGTATGGGGAGTTCTTCGCTTGCTGTGCGGCCAGCGGCATATATTCTTAGTGAACGAGGGAATAGAGGCCCAACACGTTCGACGACCAATATATTTCGACAACCCCTCAAAAATAAACCAATATATTTCGACAACTTGAGACTTACCGAAATCACTAATTAATTAAGGAGTACACTTTGCAAATATCACTCCCACTTCCAAGTGATGTACTGCATGCAAATATCACTCTCACAAGGTTTACTTTTTTATAGATTCTATTCAAAACGTTTATCTAGTAAACCATGCGTCCAAATCGTAAACCGCTTTCACCGTTGGATTTCTCGCGTCAAGATTTTCAGAACTAGATCTCATGTTATATGGTTTGGTGATTTTTTTTCAAGAGAAAAACAGAAAAACCAAGCCGGAAGCATGATTTTCCCCCACCTTTTCTCATTTCCAAGAGGCACAACTATGCCTCCGTGAGAAGCACACTTTATGCTCTTGCAGAAGAAAAAATGCATTCATTTTTTCTTTTCCATGAGCCACGGCTATGTCTCTCACGGAAGCAAAATTGTGCCTCCACAAGAAGCATATATGTGTCTTTCGTGGAAAAAATGTGTATTTTTTTCTCGTTTCGAGAGGCACACTCGCGAAGCAAACCTGTGTCTCCACGAGAAGCAAATATGTGCCTCTCGCGGAAGAAAAGCTTTTTTGTCTTTTTTGAGAGACACAACTCCTCTCGCGGAAGCAAACCTGTGTCTCCATGAGAAGCAAATTTCTGCCTCTTGCAGAAGAAAAACATTTTTCTGGGAGGCACGGCTCCTCTGGTGGAAGCAAACATGTGCTTCTATGAGAAGCAAATCTATGGCTCTCACGGAAGCAAAAACACACACATTATTTTGTGTAAGGAATTCCCAAAAAAATTGTCCAAAACCTAGGGAAAATCGGGGAAAAACCAAAAATCCTAAAAAGATCATCTAAAAACGAAAATGGATACAGAAAAATAAGAAAAAACAAAATCCTGAGGGAGCGCTCAGCACGCGACACATGGCGGCAGCTAAAAGCGCCAAATGACGCGTTCTCAAACCACCCAAGAATGACCCTTGAGGGTTCCCGCAAGGGGTACCCCTCAATTAGTTGCTCTTGCGAGCTCCACTATAAAAAAAACAAAACACAAGACGTGAGTTCTCAAAAAAAGAACCGACAAGATTCAAGAAACTTTGAATGTTTACATTGATTGTATTTTTTGTTGGTAGCTTACCCACTTGGTTAATGTTTTCATTTGAGTGTATACAGAAAATGTTTCTCATGTATACAAAAAATGTATACCAAAGTATACCATTTATATGAAAAGTATTTAAAAAATATTAATCAAGCATTTAAAATATGTGAATCAAGATTTCAAAAATGTTAAATGGGAAATATATATATATAAATAATTATCATGTATGTGAAAAATATATACAAAAAATGTGTGTATGAAAAAATATTGATCTTGTATTTAAAAATGGGAAAAATGTATAAAAAATGTTTCTGATGTATACAATAAAGGTACAATCTGCTTTTAAATAAAAGTAGACCTCACAAAACATATATTTAAAATAAATTAACTACATATTTTTAAAAAGTTGGCATGTGTTGAACTTGAACATAAAAGAAACCGTTGAAAATCGATGAAGAAACAAAGAAAAACCAAAAGGCCAATAAAAGAAACCAAAAAACAAGAAAAGAAAGTGCAAACAGACGAAAAACCAATGCAAAAGAATGGAACAATAGTGAAAGCCGAGAAAAAACAAACAAAAATAAAGTAAACTGATGAAAACCCAAAAAAGAGACAAAGAAAAATGAAGAGAAAGGAAGACAAGAAAATAAAGTGAAAACCAAGAAAGGAACAAAGAAAACTAAGGAAAAGAAAAGAAAAAACCCAGTGAAACCCATGAAAGAAACGAAGAAAATTGATGAAAAACAAAAGAAAAAAGTCCAAAACATAGCGAACAACAAACACGAGCGAACTACAATGAACTTTTTTAAGGCAAACAATGAACTACAGCGATACAAATGAGCTACGCTAAAGGATCGACCCATATGCGCGCACCCTTGAGGCGAGAAAAATGCTATACCCGTTATAAGCGAGATATACCATTCATGATGCTGGAATAACCCCTCAAGAAAAAGTGAATAGGGAAATAGAGAGACCTCTTTTTTAGGCACATAGAAAGACCTCCTAGTCATCATGCTCATATCCCAAACATGGGCCGGCTCAACGATGCAAGCGGCTCGCTCGCTAGGTCGCCTTCGCCCTTTTTTTGCTCGGTAAACCGGTCGACTGGTTTGGCCCTTGATCAGTTGACCGGTTAACTAGGCGAGTGTTGACCATTGACTTTCTTTAAAAGTTCACACAATTGCCAAAACATAAATTTGGAGAAAGTTAGTAGAATTTTTAAAATCATGAATTTGGAAAAAGTTCACGTAATTGCAAAAAAAGGTGAATTTGTAAAATATTCATGGAATATAAAAACCATTCGTGAATTCAAACAAAGTTCACTAATTTGGAAAATGTTCATGACTTTGAGAAAATTTTGCGAACTTGGAAGTGTTCAAGAACTTTGAAAAGATCAGTTGATTCAAAAAGTACGACGAATTTGAAAAGAATCACAAATACGAATATTTGTTGCTAACTTGAAAAAAATCATTAATTTGTTTTTTTAGAATTTTAACAAATTCCAATTAATTTTAAAAAGAAAAAAGAAAATAAATAACCGAGTGAAAAAATAGTAAAAACAAATAGGAAAGCAGGAGCAAAAACAACATTAAATTTAACGCTATAATTTTTGCTCCCGCCGTAATCGCTAGATTGATTAAATTTATGGTCAAATTTAAATCTTAAAAAGCGCGGTCGCACTACATTATGGAATGGAGGGAGTATTAGATTATGGCTGTGTGACTCTGCTCGATTGTTCAGCAAAAGAAACGGTTATGGCCCATTGCTTGCGTGTTGCCTGATTCAAATAAAAGGTATAC
>NC_057804.1:648804365-648836118 GCF_018294505.1 Triticum aestivum
GTTCGGGGATCCACCAGCTCCTCAAAATATACGAAGCTGGGGAGTACCGTTTCGGCCGCTCCGAATTTTCTAGCGGCAGCTCCGTCCGCTCCGGGAGCGGGGGCGCGGAGCGGAGGGCCTCCGAACAGCCCCTTAGTAAAGCTCCGTACGTCTAGCAAAACCCATCCTAGACACCCTTGCCGGGAAAAAAATCCCAATCACCTGACTCAAAAGACAGATCCTATAGGAAACGGCTATGGCCCGTTCCTTGTGTGTTGCCTGATGCAAATAAAAGGTATACCATTGCATATGCAACCAAAAATAGTAATGTGCTACTACAGTAAATTTTATGCAGCAATAACAAGTCCAACTCGTGCACACTTGACACTTGGGTGGAATAATTATTCTAACGCGCATTCCTTGCGTGTTGCGTGATGCAAATAAGGTATTGCTTGTCTTTGATTGCAACGCCAAAAGATAACAGTGACGATACTGCAGTAAATTATCTGCACCATTAATATATTATAATAATTCCTTACTTGAAGTTAGAGCAACCCAAGATACGAAATACTCGTGCACACATGCTTTCGGTGGTCTGTGTATATAAGCAGCCTGGCTGCCGTTGAAAACGCAGCTACACACACCGCCATGGATCCCGAGCTTCTCATGGCGGTAAACAACGGCGATCACAAGCACCTGAGGCGCCTTCTTGGCGGGGAAGACGATCAAGCTGCATCTCCAGCCACCGCCGCCGCCATCGTCGTCAACATCGACCGCCACGCTACAGTGAGCTCCGCAATCCTGCAAGGCGTCACCCCGGACGGCGACTCTGCGCTCCACGCAGTAGCAGCCTCCGGGGACGGCGACAGGTACCTGGAGAGCGCCAAGGTGATCTACGGCAAGGCCGGGCACCTCCTGGGCGCGCGCAACAGGGGGGGGAGCACGCCGCTGCACCGCGCCGCCAGGGCGGGCAACTCCCAGATGCTCTCCCTCCTCATCGAGCTGGCGAGAGCGGACGGGACGAGCAGGGTGGAGACGATCCTGAGGACGCAGAACGGGGTCGGGGAGACGGCGTTGCACGAGGCGATCCGCGGAGACCACGCCAGCGCGGTGGACGTGCTGATGACAGCGGACCCGTGCCTGGCCCGTCACCATCTTGTCAACGCCGCCTCGCCGCTGTTCCTCGCCGTCTCGCTGTGCCGGTACGGCATGGCGCAGAAGCTGTACGAGAGAGACAACCAGTTGTCCTATTCTGGACCTGGGGGACAAAATGTTTTGCATGCTGCGGTTCTTCGGAATAAAGGTACGTACATGATCCTCCCTCCATTCCGAAATGTAATGCGCATAACTTTTTTGGCAAAATTCCATATTGTAGTGCGTGTTTGCTTCTTTACCCCACTCTTGACCAAAATATCCCTTATCATTCCCTTGCGCATCACCTTCCTCGCCTATCCCCTGCTCCCGCAATGTCGTCTCCGTGTTCCAGTATCCATGGCCGGCGTCCCGCCCTGAGTCTCCGCATCCATGACTGGCGTTTCCGCGTCAGCGACCGTCGCCTGGCCTCACTGTTTCCTTGCCTCGCCGCCTCCACCACCGCAGGAGCAAGGAGAATGGGGCGCCGTCTCGGCCGTAGTACGTAACGCGGAGGGCGAGCTCCAGCGCGCACTTGACGCACACACGCGATGGACGGCGGTGCAAAGCAGGTTCCCCAGCCGCTGGAGCTCCAGCGCGAGCACGCGCACGCGAGCGTCGGCGACATGTGGAGCATCTACAGTATTTTTTGGCTTCCGCGGCAGTGGACGCGGGTAGCGGGAAGTCACGGATGTGGCTGCCGGCGTGACCGTCAAGCAGACCTTCCTAATGCCATGGGGCTCGCGGAGGAGGTGGTAATGGGGTGGCTGTGCTGGGCCTGCTAATCCCTCCTGATGAAGGAGTGTGAGGGGGAGAGGAGGAGGAAGAATAGGGGAGGAGCCGTCCGACGAGCGACGGCGCTGGAGGAGGAGTCGCCTGAGTAACGGCGGGCGGGCGTCTCCGCGTCCAGCAAGATCAAGTCGCGAGGGCTCACCGCCGGCAAGGCCTAGCCATGCCGCCATTTTCTTCTCTACTCACGAGACCAAGTAGTACTCCAACTCTCAAGTAGTACTCCAAACCGTGCAAGGGGCTGGGGGCTTTCTCGTCCAAATTCTAGTGCCAGCACATACATTGGTATCTGAACTAGAATCTATGCGCACTAGATATTGGAACGGAGGGAGTATGAAATTGCGCGGCTTGCTACACATACATACAGTACACTATGACAGAGTGCTCGTATGGATCTAAATTGCACGTGACATATTTGCTCTTTTTTTTGGAACGGAGACGCTAGAAACGTCCGGCTTTAAATTAATAAAGCCCACAAGGCACCAGGTTCAAACGGTTACAACTTAGCGAACTCAATAGAGAACGTTCAGGTCCACAACCGGCATGAAACGGAACATAAGGTTCATCGCGAAGGCAATATTACAGCCGGCCAAACCAACCAGCGCAAAAGACCTAGCTAACATAAATTTCCACAAAAGAACTCCAAAAGCTTCACCGACTCGGCGGATCTTGTCTTGCCGCCGCCTGGATAGTCTTGATGCGCGTCATGGCCTCAGACATACGTTCAGCATCGCGCTCCTTCCCCAGTGGAGTCCACATCTGCAGAAATAGATGGCATTTGAAGATCACATCTACAGGATGGCTAGGGAAAACTTTTTTGATCGTTATTTTATTGCGCGTCGTCCAAATAGCCCAGAGCAGCGCCCCTACGCAACGCCAAGCGATTCTGCTAGTAGTCCCTTTTGTGGACTTGAGAATGGAAATTAAGTCATTCCCCGAGGCAGGGTTCCAGTTCGTGTGGAAGGCTTCCCGGACAGCACTCCACGCGAACCTGGCCAGGTGACATCTAAAAAATACGTGGTTAGCATCTTCACCTAGGCCGCATACCGTGCAGGTACCATCAGCCGGGCCGTTACGTTTGGCCACGTTATCCGAAGTAGGCAGCCTATTTCTAAGCATTTGCCACATGAAGATTTAAATCTTTAGGGGCAGGCCTGCCTTCCACAGCTCCTTAGCTATATCAAGCGTTGGCCCTTCAGTTAGCTTGTTATAAAGGGACTTCACCGTGAATTTCCTCGAAGTTGTCAAGCTCCACTCTACCGAGTCAACTCCTGTCCCTAGGCGCTTGGCACCTATTTGCTGAACCAGCCCGACCCAAGTGACATATTTGCTCTTGATCTAATTATAATTGAGTTTGAGATGTTAGAGCATCTACCACTACTAGGAAAAGGCCTACAAATGGCGCACCACATAGAAGTGCGCCACATCTATTTTTTATTCGTTTTTTTCTTAATCTTAGGTCACTATGGCTTAATCTCGGGTCAATATGCTTATACTCAGGTCAAATCGCACTCCGTGGTCAAACTTCCCAAAAAGTCACCCATCCTCACACTACTCCAGCCCAAGCACGCTTAACTTCAAAGTTCTATCCAACCCCAGCAACAACTCACTTCACAAGCACTTGTTGATATATCTAGCATATCAATCCTATTATACCTTGTTGATGTCTAGGACTTTGTTCATGGTCATAACTATGATGAAATTTTGAAAAATATTTCAAACTTCCCGGTCATATTACGTATCATTTTTTAAAAACAATTCAAAATCAATTTTTTTTTGAATTTTTTGCCTCTAGATCTTGAAAGCCCCGTAACTTTTTTTCTGTTAGGTTTTTGGGGATTTTGAAAATGTTTAACGGGGTTCCCCGGTTAAATTCGGATGTAACTTTTCGAGTAGATGATTTTTTATATATAAAACTTTTTAATCCGAGTTCGTATGCAAAAGTTATGCCCATTTTACAAATTTTCAGAGAGATTTTGCAAATAAAGTCAAAATTTATATTTGTAAATTTTCCCAACACCACATATCACATGGGAAACTTATTTTCTTTTATTCTCTTGACATTATTATTATTATTTTTATTTTTTTAAAACTGAAAAGGCGGTCCGAGGGGGGTGCATTCGGTGGAAGCTGGGCAAACTAGTAATGGTGCACCGGGGATGGTGTGCCATTAGTAGTTAAACTAGTAATGGCGCAACACACCCACGGTGCGCTATTACTAGTTTTGAAAAAAAATATAAAAAACTTTGAATTTTTCTTTTAAAAAAAAACTTAGTAATGACGTACTAGTGGACAGTGCGCCATTACTAGTTAAAACTAGTAATGGCGCACTGTCCACAAGTGCGCCATTACTAACATTTTTTTTCAAAACTACTAATGGCGTACGGTGGGTGTGGTGCGTCATTACTATGTCAACTAGTAATGGCGCACCACTTCCACGGTGCGCCATTACTAGTTTTGAAAAAATTTAAATTTTTTTTTACTAATGGCGCACCGTGGGATGTGATGTGCCATTAGTATTTAGTAATGGCGCACCACATGTACAGCGCGTCATTATTGTCCATCCCATCTATAGCCCTTTTCCTAGTAGTGTACAGTCGAAGACATCAAATCCGGCCCCCCAAACACACGTGGATGCGCTTGCGCGTCCGCGGGCATTCCTCATTTTGGTGCGTCCGCCACCCGTGTATCTTAAATCCGACCGCTCATATCCATGCAACACATGCACATATTAAAATAAACTAAAGTAGATCAACAAACTAGCACCAAATCTAATTAATTCAAGCATAATTCTAACATAAAATATCGATGGACAACCAAAAGATGCAGTTTCAATCAGACAGTACACTAAACAAATGATTAAGAATTTAATTAAATGAAGAAAGGGCGGAGGAAATCACCATTTCCTCGCCGCCCCTTTCCCATTAGGGTCGGCGATGCTTCTTTGGCCTTTGGTGTAGGCGTTGGCCGCCGGAGGGTCGTCGTCGAAGCTTGATCCGTCGTCGGAGCCGGCCCATGATGGGAGGTACGTGAGCACCCGTTGTCCTAACTGGTGCAGAAGGCGCCGGTCAGGAGCTCCCATTAACCATAGTCTTGCACTCTTGCTCGCCTTTGCCTTGTAAGTTTTGTTCCGGGCTGGTCACGGGCAATAGGATGATCGAAATGGGCCAGGTTTCCTTCCAGCCCAGGCTAAACCGAACGGCCCATTCTCGGCCTGACTTCAAACCTGGCCCGGCCGATCTGGCCGGAATGGGCCGCGTTCTGGGCCGTTACTGCTGCAACTGAATGGCCCTGAGTGAGTAGAGAATGTGTGAGACAGCCGGGTCGTTAGAAACCTCTGCTGCGCCGATCACAGGTGTATGATTTTCGATCCATCCATCTTCTTTTTTTGTGTGTGGACTTCGCATTTTGATTCCATATATAATGGGCGTCAACATGATATTCACCATGGCTGGAGCACGGCCACCGGTCACAGCAGTAGTCGCAAACTAAGGAAATGTAGTTTTAAGCGTAATTTTTAGGGTTTATGGTCTTTGATTCACAAATGGATAAATGGCACAACTGGCGCCTGGTACAACAATTTTTTTTTTTGCGAAACAAATTGAGTGGTAGGTGCAAATAAATTAGATATCAAAAATTGCTCAAACGATTCACTAATACATTCATTATGTGATGACTCGGTGTCATGACGTGTGATGCTCATTGTCGCCTCCTCAGACCATAGCCCACCACATGTCATAAACTTCAAGTATATAAAAAAAGATTGCAAAAGCAAAAAAAGAAATGCCGAAAGCTATGCTGCTGGTCGAGAACCTGTGGCTGCTGGGCGATATTCCGCGTCAGCATTGGCAACAAAATGAAAAGAGGTAACAAACGGCCCATAACTCCAACTCTAACGTGACTGCTCAATCAGAAGGTCTGGGGGTTAGTACCACCTCGTGTACCTAGTGTGCGTTGAAGCCAACACATTTGATAAATATATAGACTATTCTCAAAAAAAATAGACGGACAAGCCACCGCATTATGATGATCGGCTTCAGCCCATGTAAATTGTTGGGCGGAAAGCTAAATTCCCATACTGTAAAAAACGGAAGACCGTAAATACGAAAAGGAACGGGATAAAAATGATAAAGGCGCCAGAACGGGACAGGATTTTCCCATCCCGTTTTCACCCCTATACCCAGCAACTCTTCGGCTCCTATCCCCACCGCATCATCAAGGTCTGTGCTGGCCGCCTCACTCCCGCTCCATCTTGCTTCCCTCCTCTGCCCGCCTGCCAATCTAACGTCTCGAGTGGCAGTTGAGTTAGGAGATTTTGCTGCAATCCGAGGCGCGCGGCAAGGTTGGAGGCCGAGGGTTCCCGTTAGGGTTTGGTCTCGTCATGGAATGCAAGCAAGGGGTGTCACCGATGCAGTACTGGTGCTGATTTCGTGGATTTGTGTCGTGATATGGGTCAATGACATGGGCGAATTGTGGGTGACTCTGTGCTGATTTCGGATATCTCAGTTTGAGAATGTTAACCATGAAATTATCACCTACATTAATAATTATTACTCTCACTAACCATTTTCCTGAATGTATTCCCCAATAATGTAAATATTGATAGGATTGTAATTTGAGCTTCTCTCTCTTAGATTCATATCATTCCTAATCTACATGCCTAAAAAAAATATGCCTTATATCGGCTGTAACCATACAGAAAATCTTTCAGCTTAATACAAAATACGCAGCTATTGTATTCGAGAAAAGATATGCCATAATATAGGGTGTACACAGGGTGAATTATAAGAAGGGATGCATTATAAGTTCCCCATCTAGTAAATTAAGACTTTCTCCTTGGATGGAATCATATAAAAAAACAAATTCACATTTCAACAAACATAAAAATGAATATTGTAAATGAGTACATAATATATGTTCGTACATGATAGATTAATAGCAAGAATATTGGTTGTGCATGAGTACATGCTTTATGTTTGAACATCATATATTATTAGCATTATATATTAGCTAGATTGGACATGAGTGTACATAAGTTCTACCATTCATATATTATTACATAACAATGATATAGCACATATAATCCATACATAAGCATATCAAAAAGGTACAGGCATACAAACACCCCTATCCCAGTATTTGATATAGAAAATAAAAAAGAACAAGAAATTCGACTTGGTGGATCCTTGAATTTTTATGATTTTTCTGTATTTAAAAGGACAAAAAAAATACTTTGGTTAGTTCAAATGCTTAAATTTTAATTGTCCCTTATTTCTTCATATATTTTGTGAGATTTTTGCTATACATTTCCAAGCTAAAATGTATTAGTTTTATATACAACCAATATACGATGGGAAGTTTCACCCAATATATGGTCCTGACTCCTGAGTTTGTATCTAATTAATATCAAATTCTCTGAATCCAATCTAGTATTTATGATAAATTTACATCTGTCCCAGATCCATCCTTGGCTACGGATGATCTGGCCGTTAAATATCCAACCATGTTTCACCAAATACAAACGTTATCCATATTAATAGTAGAAATCAATTTCACCAACTACTGCACAATAATGGAAATCTCTCTTACCGTACATATCCATTGAACGGTTGTAGTTTTGTACTTTCATTTTCTCCACTATGTTGGGACAAAAGGCTATGTTGTTGCTGTTTTGGTATTTTCTCAATAGTATTATTTAACACAAACATGGCTAACTTGCAGATATGGTGGAACTATTAATAGGATGGAACACGCAGCTTACTAAACAAAGAGATCAATATGGAAGCACTCCTCTACATTTTGCGCTATCAGTTTTGGAACGTCACCCACATGGAATGCTTCCCATATATGCTGTGCCAGTTATGAAAGGAAAAGATATTACAACACTTCTGAATATAGAAGAACCTCCGTTGGAGCTCACCAGGCAACTATTAGAAGCAGATGCACTTTCAGCATATGAACCAGATAAAAAAGGGTCATTCCCCATACATATCGCTGCATCGTCAAATAGACTTTCAGCCATCATTATTTTAGTCACAAGGTATCCCGGTTGTGCCAGTTTGCGCGATGCTGATGGAAGAACTTTTCTTCATATTGCCGTCAAGAAGAAGAGATTTGATATAGTTTGGTACGTCTGCCAGACACCTATGTTCTCGTCAATTTTGAACACACAAGACAATGAAGGCAACTCTGCTCTACACCTAGCTGTGGAGGCCGGGAATTTGTGGACTTTTGCTTGTTTGTTTGTGAACAAACACATAGATTTAAATTTACTAAACAACAAGCAGCATACTCCGCGGGAAGTTTCAATTAGCTCAATTCCAACAGGGCTATATTGTTTTCTGGTAATATTTCCTCCTCTTTGTTCTAACATATTTCATAGACTTTGAGCAAAAAATAGGAAAAGTAATAATGCTTTATCCTGTTTGTAGAATTCACGAATTCTAATACAAGAAGCACTAATGTCAGCCAATGCTACTTGTGATATTTGTCGCCGGGATGACGATGTGGAAGAAGAACATAATCCCAAATTACAAGCAGCGAATGAGGAAAAAGGATCTAAAGTAGTATCAGATTCAACCCAATTTCTTAGCTTTGGCATAGTGCTTGTTATAACGATGGCATTTGGTGCTACTTTTGCATTGCCTGGGGGTTACAAAACTGATGAAGGAACACCGGCTCTTGCTCGCACAAAACAGTTTCAAGGCTTCTTGATGGCAAATGCTTTAGCATTTTTGTGCTCAACAGTAGCCATCATAAGTCTTTCATTCGCTGGAACACCTACAGTTGAGTTGCTGATGCGCTACACACAGTATAATTTATCCATATTTTTGGCTTTGAATGCATTAGGATCCTTGGTCGTGGCTTTCATAATTGCTCTATATGTCATGATTACACCAGTTGCTGCTATAACTTTTATTGCGGTTATTGTGGTGATTGTTTCAACAACAATCCTCTATTCCGCCACACTAGTTGAGAAACTTTCTATACTTTTATTAGTGTTATGTTTTAGAATAGGAATTCTGCCAGTACTAAGATCTAGTATCTCTAAATTAATTTTATTTACTTGTTGGCCACTCATAGTAATCATAGTCTGGCAAGAAACATGCATGGCGACACATGTGATTTAAGCAAAAGGCATCAGAGGGGTATTATGAAATGGACATGTTTCTTGCCAATTTGTTTTAAAGTTTCTGTGTGACAACTGTTGTAATTGTAACCATGTGAATATTTTTTAAACATGATACCTATTACTTATTTGGTTATATCCATGCAGAAAAAGAAAGACTGCTCTGCCCAGAAGCAAATGCGTGTGTATGGCAGGATGTACTCTGTTAGCCATTCATAGAACTTTCTATGCTAAATCATCCTTGTTTGGATTGTAGTTACGAAAGAGAAACTAAATTTTTTTATCTCTCTAGCTGAAAGAACGTAGGCCGAGTCTCACAAAGCACAGCTTTATCGGGAGATTTGTGTGTGGATTTTCCAAAATGGGTTTCTACGGTTCGAGCCAAATGTTAAGTTGATTCTTCAACCCAATAGTCCCAAAAAAATAAAAGAGAACAAAAATGTAGTCACTTAAATTTTATCCCACTTACAAAAAAATCCCATATGAACCTATTTCTTAATTTACACACTTGCATGCATCAAATCATATGTGAATCCAGAAATAGAGCTGCTCGAGCAGAGAAATCTAAAGAATGATCTGAATAAACTGAAGTACATTTTTTTATGATAGATTTGCAAATGCTGTTGGAATTATTCGGCTTGGCCCATTTAAATACACGATAATTGCCAAAAATCTCAAATAGCCATTCATGCATGCAAACCCTATTCGGCGCTTGCAGCGCCGGTTAAAGGCAATTTTCCTAACCAGTGCCTGCAGTCGCGCTAACTGGGCTGGCCCATTTATCTGTAATTTTTTTTCTTCTGTTTCCAAACACTTTTTATGATAGATTTTGCAAACACTGTTGGAATTATTCGGCTTGGCCCATTTAAATTCCTAATGATTGCAAAAAATCTCAAAGAGCCATTCATGCAGGCAGACCCTATTCGGTGCTTGCAGCGCCGGTTAAAGGCAATTTTCCTAACCAGCGCCTGCAACCGCGCTAACTGGGCTGGCCCATCTATCTGTAGTTTTGTTTCTTCTGTTTCAAAAAACGCAAAAAATTGCTAGCGGGATAAGTCGATCCGGTGACTTCCTGTTCTGAGGCGCAACGCACTAACCACACAGACACACAACCTCGTCTTATATTGTTCATCTTTCTCATTCTTTTATTACTTCTACATTTTCTTCCCTTTTTTCTTTCTTTCTTCTTCTTTGTTTTTCAAATCGGTGAAAAAAAATGTTGTGAACTTATTTTTCAAACTGATAAACTTTTTTATGAACTTGATTTTTCAAATTGATGAACTTTTTATATTTCTTTTTGAACTTTTTTCATTTTTCAATGAACTTTGTTTTTAAATTCAATGAGATTTTTCATAAAATCTATGAACTTTTTTTGAAAATTCATGAACTATTTTGGAAAATAGATGAACTTTTTTTTGAAAATTGATGAACCATTTTTCAATTTGATGAACAATTGATGAACTTTTTTCTGAATCAATGAACTTTTTCAAAAAATTATGAACTTTCTGTAAAATCGATGAACTTTTTTCTATTTTGTGTTTTTTTAATACATGAACCTTTTACTAATTCATATTCTCTTTTAATTTTGTTCAAATTTTTTTCCGAAAAATCACGTTTTTTTTCTGAAATGTGTGTGCAAGAGATAGCAGGGTTATGTTTTAAACTTTTTGCGCTGCTATCATTCACTAGCTCATAGTAGCTCGAGTGGTTACGCACTGTGGTCTATAATTAATCAGTGCGAGCTTGAATCTTCGTCGGAGCAATTTTTTTGGAGGTTTTTCGCGCTACAAATCTCGTGAGTGTTCCTGGGCCAGCCCACAAGGTGTGGTAATCGGCACCATTTATCGGTTCCGGCGCATAAAGCGCCGTATAGGAGCTCCCATTCATGCATTGTAGGAGTGCAACAATTTAGTACCACATTGCTAGTGGAGGTGGAGGGAGGCCAACTTAAAAAGTCGGATGGTCTGATCTCTCGTACTAGTATGTGGTAAAGAGGGAGAAGGAAGAACGCATGCATCCACTCACCTCTCTGCCCCAGGCATGACGTGGGTGTAGTCGTGCATGAATGGTCCGCCAAAATCCAACCCCAAGCCTTGTGGAGGTGCAGTTTATTTTTGTAGCATGTCCAATATGTTTTTAATATGGAATGTCATGGGACGCCTAAGCCGTAGCGGTTCTTCCTCCATAAATAAAAATACATACGGGCCGCCACCCCCAAACATACCTTATTATGAGTTAGTGTTTTGCCTCCTTCTCCTGCTATGTTGTCGCTGTAGTCTGCCCCAACCCGGTCGCCAGCGTGCGCCAATGAGCGAGAAAGCAGGTCTCCAAAACCGTCGTCCTCTAAGCTCCTACACTGGAAGAGGGTGACTAAGGTTTTTGGAAAGTACTTTACATGATTGCTCTATCTCTTCTATCACGGCTTGAGTTCCCCAACATTCTAGCAGTGCTCCTCATCATAGACTGCAACAACTGTTGTGTCGTCCTGTCTGGGCTGCGCCAACAACCATTCCGCCTACATCTACGACTTCATTGTCTACTACTTCTGCTCTGTAGGACCAGTCGACTTTTTATCTATACTGGTACGCAAGTTGCAGAGTATGGTTGGTGTTCTTTGTTTTCTGGTTTGATAGACTTGTCTAAATCTGACATGGACTCGTCTAGTTTTATTTGCAGTCTGTTCTTCTTGCGCATGATTTGTTTCTAGATTAAATTAAAACTAAAAGTGCTCTTACATCCAACAATCCAAAAATCCTTTTGTTGGCACTTTGGTTTAATGGCTGGATTTGTTGATGCACCGAGGTCAACACAGTTACCTAGCGTGCACTTTAAAGATGGCAAGTGAAAGTTACGCTATGACTTGATGGCGTGAATGTGTTATGGGTGTCTAATAGCAAGCCAGAAGGACAGCTTTGAGTTGAACAAGAGAATGTTGGGGAACGTAGTAAATTCAACAATTTCCTACGCACACGCATGATCATGGTGATGCATAGCAACGAGAGGGGAGAGTGTTGTCCACGTACCCTCGTAGACCGAAAGCGGAACCGTTATGACAACGCAGTTGATGTCCCACGTACTTCACGATCGACCGATCCTAGTACCGAACGTACGGCACCTCCGTGATCTGCACACATTCAGCTCGGTGACGTCCCACGAACTCACAATCCAGTAGAGGTTCGAGGGAGAGTTCCATCAACACGGCGGCGTGATGACGGTAATGATGAAGCTACCGACACAGGGCTTCGCCTAAGCACCGCTATGATATGACCGAGGTGGATTATGGTGGAGGGGGGCACCGCACACGGCTAAGAGATCAATGATCAACTTGTGTATCTATGGGGTGCCCCCCTCCCCCGTATATAAAGGAGTGGAGGAGGGGGAGGAGGCCGGCCTCCTAGGTGCGTCCCAAGGGGAGTCCTACTCCCACCGGGAGTAGGATTCTACCCCTTCCAAGAGTAGGAGTAGGAGGGAAGAAAGGAGGAGAGAGGGGGAAGGAAAAAGGGGGGCGCCCCCCTCCCTTCCTTGTCCAATTCGGACTAGAGGGGGGGGGGCGGCCTGCCATGGCCGCTCCTTCCTCTCTCCACCAAGGCCCATGAGGCCCATTACACTCCCCGGGGGGTTCCGGTAACCCCCCGGTACTCCGATATACGTCCGAACTCACTCGGAACCCTTTCAAAGTCCAAACATAGTCATCCAATATATCGATCTTTATGTCTCAACCATTTCGAGACTCCTCGTCATGTCTGTGATCATATCCGGGACTCCGAACTACCTTCTGTACATCAAAACACATAAACTCATATTACCGATCGTCACCGAACGTTAAGCGTGCAGACCCTACGGGTTCGAGAACTATGTAGACATGACCGAGACACGTCTCTGGTCAATAACCAATAGTGTAACATGGATGCTCATATTGGTTCCTACATATTCTACGAAGATCTTTATTGGTCAAACCGCATAACAACATACGTTGTTCCCTTTGTCATCGGTATGTTACTTTCCCGAGATTCGATCGTCGGTATCTCAATACCTAGTTCAATCTCGTTACCGGCAAGTCTCTTTACTCGTGCCGTAATGCATCATCCCGCAACTAACTCATTAGTTACATTGCTTGCAAGGCTTATAATGATGTGTGATAGCCCACAAGTATAGGGGATCAATTGTAGCCTCTTTCGATAAGTAAGAGTGTCGAACCCGGCGAGGAGCTAAAGATAGAACAAATATTCCCTCAAGTTCTATCGACCACCGATACAACTCTACGCACGCTTAACGTTCACTTTACCTAGAACAAGTATGAAACTGGAAGTACTTTGTAGGTGTTGTTGGTAGGTTTGCAAGAAAGTAAAGAGCACGCAAATAAAAAGCTAGGGGCTGTTTAGAAGAGGACACAACTAAGTTAGTTTTAGTAAAGAGCTTTTTGTCACGAGAAAGTTATTTGTCCCTAGGCAATCGATAACTAGACCGATAATCATTATTGCAATCTTTATTTGAGGAGAGGCATAAGCTAACATACTTTCTCTTCTTGGATCATATGCACTTATGATTGGAACTCTAGCAAGCGTCCGCAACTACTAAAGATCATTAAGGTAAAACCCAACCATAGCATTAAAGCATCAAGTCCTCTTTATCCCATACGCAAACAACCTACTTACTCGGGTATATGCTTCTGTCACTCATGCCACCCACCATAAGCAAATCATGAACATATTGCAAACCCTACAGGGGATCCCGCACGCTTGCGTGACACGGAGAGCACCATAGGATAGCACCAATAATAAAACATGCAACTCAAACCAATCACGATCATCAATTAACCCATAGGACAAAACGGATCTACTCAAACATCATAGGATAGCCATACATCATTGGAAAATAATATATAGCGTTGAGCACCATGTTTAAGTAGAGATTACAACGGGTAAAAGAGGGGTTACACCGCTGCATAGAGGAAGAAAGAGTTGGTGATGATGGCGGTGAAGTTGTTGGTGAAGATTGCGGTGATGATGATGGCCCCCGGTGGCAACTCCGGCGCCACCGGAAGCAAGGGGGAGAGAGCCCCCCTCCTTCTTCTTCTTCCTTGACCTTCTCCCTAGATGGGAGAAGGGTTTCCCCTCTGGTCCATGGTCTCCATGGCGTGGGAGGGGCGAGAGCCCCTCCGAGATTGGATCTATCTCTCTGTCTCTCTCTGTTTCTGCGTTCCTAGATCTGGCCTTTCACCATTTCTTTTATAATCGGAGATCCGTAACTCCGATTGGGCTGAATTTTGGACACGGTCTCTATCCGGAAATTAGCTTTCTTGCGGAGAAAGAAGGGCTCCAACTGCCTTACGGGGTGGCCACGAGGGTCCAGGGCGCACCCCCTGCCTCGTGGCCCCCTCGGGCATCATATCGCGTTGATTCTTCTTCCCATATTTTCCAAATATTCCAAAAACATTCTCCGTACATTTTTATTCCGTTTGCATTCTGTTTGATATGGGGTTTCTGCGAAACATAAAACATGCAACAAACAGGAACTGGCACTGGGCACTGGATCAATATGTTAGTCCCAAAAATAGTATAAAAAGTTGCCAAAAGTATATGAAAGTTGTATAATATTGGCATGGAACAATCAAAAATTACAGATACGACGGAGACGTATCAATGTGCATTACCGAGAGGGCCCAGAGATACCTCTTCGATAACCGGAGTGACAAATCCTAATCTCGATCTATGCCAACTCAAAAAGTACCATCGGAGACACCTTTAGAGCACCTTTATAATCACCCAGTTACGTTGTGACGTTTGGTAGAACACAAAATGTTCCTCCGGTATTTGGGAGTTGCATAATCTCATAGTCATAGAAACATGTATAAGTCATGAAGAAAGCAATAGCAATATACTAAACGATCAAATGCTAAGCTAACGGAATGGGTAAAGTCAATCACATCATTCTCTAATGATATGATCCCGTTAATCAAATGACAACTCATGTCTATGCTTAGGAAACTTAACCATCTTTGATTCAACGAGCTATTCAAGTAGAGGCATACCAGTGACACTCTGTTTGTCTATTCACACATGTACTAAGTTTCCGGTTAATACAATTCTATCATGAATAATAAACATTTATCATGATATAAGGAAATATAAATAACAACTTTATTATTGCCTCTAGGGCATATTTCCTTCAGTCTCCCACTTGCACTAGAGTCAATAATCTAGTTCACATCGCCATGTGATTTAATACAAATAGTTCACATCACCATGTGATTAATATCCATAGTTCACATCGCCATGTGGCCAACACTCAAAGGGTTTACTAGAGTTAGTAATCTAGTTCACATCGCCATGTGATTAACGCCCAAAGAGTACTAAGGTGTGATCTTGTTTTGCTTGTGAGATAAGTTTAGTCAACGGGTCTACAAAATTCAGATCTGTATGTATTTTGCAAATTTCTATGTCTACAATGCTCTGCACGGAGCTACTTTAGCTAATTGCTCCCACTTTCAATATGTATCTAGATTGAGACTTAGAGTCATCTGGATCAGTGTCAAAACTTGCATCGACGTAACCCTTTACGACGAACCTTTTGTCACCTTCATAATCGAGAAACATATCCTTATTCCACTAAGGATAATTTTGACCGTTGTTCAGTGATATACTCCTAGATCACTATTGTACTCCCTTGTCAAACTCAGTGTAGGGTATACGATAGATCTGGTACACAACATGGCATACTTTATAGAACCTATGGCTAAGGCATAGGGAATGACTTTCATTCTCTTTCTATCTTCTGGCATGGTCGGGCTTTGAGTCTTACTCAATTTCACACCTTGTAACACAGGCAAGAACTCTTTCTTTGACTGTTCCATTTTGAACTACTTCAAAATCTTGTCTAGGTATGTACTCATTGAAAAAACTTATCAAGCGTCTTGATCTATATCTATAGATCTTGATGTTCAATATGTAAGCAGCTTCACCGAGGTCTTTCTTTGAAAAAATCCTTTCAAATACTCCTTTATGCTTTCCAGAAAATTCTACATTATTTCTGATCAACAATATGTCATTCACATATACTTATCAGAAATGATGTAGTACTCTCACTCACTTTCTTGTATATACAGGCTTCACCGCAAGTATGTATAAAACTATATGCTTTGATCAACTCATCAAAGCGTATATTCCAACTCCGAGATGCTTGCACCAGTCCATAGATGGATCGCTGGAGTTTGCACATTTTGTTAGCACCTTTAGGATCGACAAAACCTTCTGGTTGCATCATATACAATTCTTTTTTAAGAAATCCATTAAGGAATGTAGTTTTGACATCCATTTGTCAGATTTCACGAAATGTGGCAATTTGCTAACATGATTCGGACAGACTTAAGCATCGCTAGGAGTGAGAAAATCTCATCGTAGTCAACACCTTGAACTTTGTCAAAAATCTTTTTCGACAAGTCTAGCTTTGTAGATAGTAACACTACTATCAGCGTCCGTCTTCCTCTTGAAGATCCATTTATTTTCTATGTCTTGCCGATCATTGGGCAAGTCAACCGAAGTCCACACTTTGTTCTCATACATGGATCCCATCTCAGATTTCATGGCCTCAAGACATTTCACGGAATCTGGGCTCATCATCGCTTCCTCATAGTTCGTAGGTTCGTCATGGTCAAGTAAGATGACCTCTAGAACAGGATTACCGTACCACTCTAGTGCGGATCTCACTCTGGTTGACCTACGAGGTTCGGTAGTGACTTGACCTGAGGTTACATGATCATCATCATTAGCTTCCTCACTAATTGGTGTAGTAGTCACATGAACAGATTTTTGTGATGAACTACTTTCCAATAAGGGAGCAGGTACAGTTACCTCATCAAGTTCTACTTTCCTCCCACTCACTTCTTTCGAGAGAAACTCCTTCTCTAGAAAGGATCCATTCTTAGCAACGAATGTCTTGCCTTCGGATCTGTGATAGAAGGTGTACCCAACTGTCTCCTTTGGATATCCTATGAAGACACATTTCTCCGATTTGGGTCTGAGCTTATCAGGATGAAACTTTTTCATATAAGCATCGCAACCCCAAACTTTAAGAAACAACAAATTTGGTTTTTTGCCAAACCACAGTTCATATGGTGTCGTCTCAACGGATTTAGATGGTGCCCTATTTAACGTGAATGCAGCTGTCTCTCATGCATAACCCCAAAATGATAGTGGTAAATCGGTAAGAGACATCATAGATTGCACCATATCTAATAAAATATGGTTACGATGTTCGGACACACCATTACGCTGTGGTGTTCCAGGTGGCGTGAGTTGCGAAACTATTCCGCATTGTTTCAAATGAAGACCAAACTCGTAACTCAAATATTCTCCTCCACGATCAGATCATAGAAATTTTAATTTCTTGTTATGATGATTTTCCACTTCACTCTGAAATTATTTGAACTTTTCAAATGTTTCAGATTTATGTTTCATCAAGTAGATATACCCATATCTGCTCAAATCATCTGTGAAGGTCAGAAAATAATGATACCTGCCGCGAGCCTCAACACTCATCGGACTGCATACATCAGTATGTATTATTTCCAACAAGTCTGTTGCTCGCTCCATTGTTCTGGAGAACGGAGTCTTAGTCATCTTGCCCATGAGGCATGGTTCGCAAGCATCAACTCATTCATAATCAAGTGATTCCAAAAGCCCATCAGCATGGATTTTCTTCATACGCTTTACACCAATATGACCTAAATGGCAGTGCCACAAATAAGTTGCACTATCATTATTAACTTTGCATCTTTTGGCTTCAATATTATGAATATGTGTATCACGACGATCGAGAATCAATAAACCATTCACCTTGGGTGTATGACCATTGAAGGTTTTATTTATGTAGACAGAACAACAATTATTCTCTGACTTTAAATGAATAACCGCATTGCAATAAACATGATCAAATCATATTCATGCTTAACGCAAACACCAAATAACATTTATTTAGGTTCAACACTAATCCCGAAAGTATAGGGAGTGTGCGATGATGATCATATCAATCTTCGAACCACTTCCAACACACATCGTCACTTCACCCTTAACTATTTAATGTTCATTCTGCAACTCCCGATTCGAGTTACTACTCTTAGCAACTGAACCAGTATCAAATGTCGAGGGTTGCTATAAACACTAGTAAAGTACACATCAATAACATGTATATCCAATATACCTTTGTTCACTTTGCCATCCTTCTTATCCGCCAAGTATCTAAGGCAGTTCCACTTTCAGTGACCATTTCCTTTGCAGTAGAAGCACTCAGTTTCAGGCTTGGGTCTAGCTTTAGGCTTCTTCACGGGAGCAGCAACTTGCTTGCCGTTCTTTTTGAAGTTCCCCTTCTTCCCTTTGCCCTTTTCTTGAAACTAGTGGTCTTTGTCAACCATGAACACTTGATGCTTTTCTTGATCTCTACCTTCGTCAATTTCAGCATCACAAAGAGCTTGGGAATCATTTCCGTTATCCATTGCATATTATAGTTCATCACGAAGTTCTAGTAACTTGGTGATAGTGACTAGGGAACTCTGTTAATCACTATCTTATCTGGAAGATTAACTCCCACTTGATTTAAGTGATTGTAGTACTCAGACATTCTGAGCACATGCTCACTAGCTGAGCTATTCTCCTCCATCTTGTAGGCAAAGTACTTGTCAAAGGTCTCATACCTTTCGACATGGGCATGACTCTGAAATACTAATTTCAACTCTTGGAACATCTCATATGCTCCGTGGCGTTTCAGAAACGTCTTTGAAGCCCCGATTCTAAGACGTAAAGCATGGTGCACTAAACTATCAAGTAGTCATCTTATCGAGCTTGCCAAACGTTCATAACGTCTGCATTTGCTCCTGCAATCGGTATGTCACCTAGCGGTGCATCAAGGATATAATTCTTTTGTGCGGCAATGAGGATAATCCTCGGATCATGGATCCAATCATTGCTACTAACATCTCTCAACTTAGTTTTCTCTAGGAACATATCAAAAATAAACAGGGGAGCTAAACGCGAGCTATTGATCTACAACATAGATATGCTAATACTACCAGGACTAAGTTCATGATAAATTAAAGTTCAATTAACCATATTACTTAAGAACTCCCACTTAGATAGACATCCGTCTAATCATCTGATACGTCTCCAACGTATCTATAATTTTTGATTGCTCCATGCCATATTATCTATTGTTTTGGGCAATATTGGGCTTTAGTTTCCACTTTTATATTACTTTTGGGACTAACCTATTAACCAGAGGCCCAGCCCAGATTTGCTGTTTTTTGCCTATATCAGTATTTTGAAGAAAAGGAATATCAAACGGAGTCGAAACGGAACGAAATCAACTGGAGAAGTTATTTTTGGAAGGAAAGCTACCGGATGGACTTGGACACCACGTCAGGAGATAAGGGAGGTGCTCACGAGGGTGGGGGGCACGCCCACCCCCCTAGGGCGCGCCCCCTGCCTCGTGGGGCCCTCGTGGCTCCCCTGATGTGCTTCTTCCGCCTATATAACTCCACGTACCCTAAAACTTCCAGAACAGAAGAATAGATCGGTAGTTCCGCCGCCGCAAGCCTCCAGAGCCACCAAAAGCCAATCGGGACCCTGTTTCGACACCCTTCCGGAGGGGGGAACCCTCATCTGTGGCCATATTCATCATCTCGGTGCTCTCCATGACGAGGAGGGAGTAGTTCACCCTCGGGGCTGAGGGTATGTACCAGTAGCTATGTGTTTGATCTCTCTCTCTCTCTCGTGTTCTTGATTTGGCACGATCTTGATGTATCGCGAGCTTTGCTATTATAGTTGGATCTTATGTTTCTTCTTCCCCCTCTACTCTCTTGTAATGGATTGAGTTTTCCCTTTGAGGTTATCTTATCGGATTGAGTCTTTAAAGATTTGAGAACACTTGATGTCTGTCTTGCCGTGCGTATCTGTGGTGACAATGGGATATCACGTGATTCACTTGATGTATGTTTTGGTGGTCAACTTGCGAGTTCCGCCCATGAACCTATGCATAGGGGTTGGCACACGTTTTCGTCGTGATTCTCCGGTAGAAACTTTGGGGCACTCTTTGAGGTTCTATGTGTTGGTTTGAATAGATGAATTGAGATTGTGTGATGCATATCGTATAATCATGCCCACGGATACTTGAGGTGACATTGGAGTATCTAGGTGACATTAGGGTTTTGGTTGATTTGTATCTTAAGGTGTTATTCTAGTACGAACTCTAGGGCTGTTTGTGACACTTATAGGAATAGCCCAACGGATTGATTGGAAAGAATAACTTTGAGGTGATTTCGTACCCTACCATAATCTCTTTGTTTGTTCTCCACTATTAGTGACTTTGGAGTGACTCTTTGTTGCATGTTGAGGGATAGTTATGTGATTCAATTATGTTATTATTTTTTAGAGAACTTGCACTAGTGAAAGTATGAACCTTAGGCCTTGTTTCCTAGCATTGCAATACCGTTTACGCTCACTTTTACCACTTGTTACCTTGCTGTTTTTATATTTTCAGATTACAAAAACCTTTATCTACCATCCATATTGCACTTGTATCACCATCTCTTCGCCGAACTAGTGCACCTATACAATTTACCATTGTATTGGGTGTGTTGGGGACACAAGAGACTCTTTGTTATTTGATTGCAGGGATGTTTGAGAGAGACCGTCTTCATCCTACGCCTCCCACGGACTGATAAACCTTAGGTCATCCACTTGAGGGAAATTTGCTACTGTCCTACAAACCTCTGCACTTGGAGGCCCAACAACGTCTACAAGAAGAAGGTTGTGTAGTAGACATCAAGCTCTTTTTTGGCGCCGTTGCCAGGGAGGTTAGTGCTTGAAGGTATATCTTTGGATCTTGAAATTGAATCTTTTTGTTTCTTGTTTTAGCACTAGTTTAGTTTATAAAAGAAAATTACAAAAAAAATGGAATTAAGGTTGCCTCATTTGCTTCATCTTTTTAATGTCTTTCGTGAAAATGATGGGAAGGAAAATTGTGCTCAAGTACTAGAAGAAGAATTACATAGAATGCTTGGCATAAAATATGTGAATGATGAGCATGATTGCAATGTTGTTAGTATGAATTCTTTGAATATCCATGATGCTAATGATATGCAAAGCCACAAGCTTGGGGAAGCTATGTTTTATGAAGATGATATTTTTTGTCCCCCAAGCTTTGATGAGCAAATTTACTATGATGAAAACATGCTCCTATCTATGATGATTATTGTGATGACACATATGCTTTAAAGAATAATGATAACCATGAAACTTGTCATCTTGATCTTAATCTTCAACCACATGATAGTTATTTTATTGAGTTTGCTCCCACTATTATTCATGAGAAGAATTTTGCTTATGTGGAGAGTAGTAAATTTTCTATGCAAGTAGATCATGAAAAGAATGCTTTAGGTGCTGGTTATATTGTTGAATTCATTCATGATGCTACTGAAAATTATTATGAGGGTGCACATATGCTTGTAGGAATTGCAATAATATCAAGTTTCCTCTCTATGTGCTTAAAATCTTGAAGTTATGCTTGTTTTACCTTCCTATGCAAGTTGATTATTGTTCCCATAAATTGTTTGCTCACAAAATTCCTATGCATAGGAAGTGGGTAAGACTTAAATGTGCTAGTCATATTCTTCTTGATGCTCTCTTTATGTTTCAATTCCTATCTTTTATGTGAGCATCATTGAAATCATCATGCCTAGCTAAGGGCGTTAAACGTTAGCGCTTGTTGGGAGGCAACCCAATTTTATTTTAGTTTCTTTCTTTTTGGTTCTGTTTAGTAATAAATAATCCATCTAGCTTCTGTTTAGATGTGGTTTTATGTTTTAATTAGTGTTTGTGCCAAGTAGAACCTTTGGGAAGGCTTGGGTGAAGTATTTATGATCATGCTGTAAAAAAACAGAAACTTTAGCGCTCACGAGATTAGCTAGAACTTTTTACTGGAAAGTGCTATTTAGTTGATCCTTTTTGAAGATGATTACTAGACAAATCCCTCAGGACCACCAATTTATTTTAGAATTTTTGGAGTTCCAGAAGTATACGTTTGATACAGATTACTATAGACTGTTCTGCTTTTGACAGATTCTGTTTTCATTGTGTTGCTTGCTTATTTTGATGAATCTATGGCTAGTAAAATAGTTTATAAATCATAGAGAAGTTGGAATACAGTAGGTTTAACACCAATGTAAATAAAGAATGAGTTCATTACAGTACCTTGAAGTGGTATTTTGTTTTCTTTTGCTAACAGAGCTCACGAGTTTTCTGTTAAGTTTTGTGTTGTGAAGTTTTCAAGTTTTGGGTAAAGATTCGATGGACTATGAAATAAGGAGTGGCAAGAGCCTAAGCTTGGGGATTCCCAAGGCACCCCAAGGTAATATTCAAGGATAACCAAGCGTCTAAGCTTGGGGATGCCCCGGAAGGCATCCCCTCTTTCGTCTTCGTTCATCGGTAACTTTACTTGGAGCTATATTTTTATTCACCACATGATATGTGTTTTGCTAGGAGTGTCATGTCATTTTATTTAGCTTTGCTTGATGTTTGAATAAAATACCAAGATCTGAAATTCTTAAATGTTAGAGAGTCTTCACATAGTTGCATAATTATTCGACTACTCATTGATCTTCACTTATATCTTTTGAAGTAGTCTGTTGTTTACTCTAGTGCTTCACTTATATCTTTTAGAGCACGGTGTTGGATTTGTTTTATAGAAACTATTGATCTCTCATGCTTCACTTAGATTATTTTCAGAGTCTTAAATAGCATGGTAATTTGCTTTAAAAATCCTAATTTTCTAAGCATAAATGATTTGTAAAAATTCTTATGAGTGCGTTGAATACTAAGAAAAGTTTGATGCTTGATAATTGTTTTGAGATATGAAGATGGTGATATTAGAGTCATGCTAGTTGAGTAGTTGTGAATTTGAGAAATACTTGTGTTAAAGTTTGTGATTCCTGTAGCATGCACGTATGGTGAACCGTTATGTGATGAAGTCGGAGCATGATTTATTTATTGATTGTCTTCCTTATGAGTGGCGGTCGGGGACGAGCGATGGTCTTTTCCTACCAATCTATCCCCCTAGGAGCATGCGCGTAATACTTTGCTTTGATAACTTGTAGATTTATGCAATAAGTATATGAGTTCTTTATGACTAATGTTGAGTCCATGGATTATACGCACTCTCACCTTTCCACTATTGCTAGCCTCTCTAATACCGCGCACTTTTCGCCAGTATCATACACCCACCATATATCTTCCTCAAAACAGCCACCATACCTACCTATCATGGCATTTCCATAGCCATTGAGATATATTGCCATGAAACTTTCTACCGTTCCGTTTATTATGACACGCTCCATCATTGTCATATTGCTTTGCATGCATGATCATGTAGTTGACATCGTATTTGTGGCAAAGCCACCGTTCATAATTCTTTCATACATGTCACTCGTGAATCATTGCATATCCCGGTACACCGCCGAGGCATTCATATAGAGTCATATTTTGTTCTAAGTATCGAGTTGTAATTCTTGAGTTGTAAGTAAATAAAAGTGTGATGATCTTCATTATTAGAGCATTGTCCCAAGTGAGGAAAGGATGATGGAGACTATGATTCCCCCATAAGTCGGGATGAGACTCCGGACGAAAAAAAAAGAGGCCATAAAAAAAGAGAAAAGGCCCAATAAAAAAATGAGAGAAAAAGAGAGAAGGGACAATGTTACTATCCTTTTACCACACTTGTGCTTCAAAGTAGCACCATGATCTTCATGATAGAGAGTCTCCTATTTTGTCACTTTCATATACTAGTGGGAATTTTTCATTATAGAACTTGGCTTGTATATTCCAATGATGGGCTTCCTCAAATTGCCCTAGGTCTTCGTGAGCAAGCGAGTTGGATGCACACCCACTTAGTTTCCTTTGTTGAGCTTTCATATACTTATAGCTCTAGTGCATCCGTTGCATGGCAATCCCTACTCACTCACATTGATATCTATTGATGGGCATCTCCATAGCCCGTTGATACGCCTAGTTGATGTGAGACTATCTTCTCCCTTTTTGTCTTCTCCACAACCACCATTCTATTCCACATATAGTGCTATGTCCATGGCTCACGCTCATGTATTGTGTGAAGATTGAAAAAGTTTTGAGAATGTCAAAAGTATGAAACAATTTCTTGGCTTGTCATCGGGGTTGTGCATGATTTAAATACTTTGTGTGGTGAAGATAGAGCATAGCCAGACTATATGATTTTGTAGGGATAACTTTCTTTGGCCATGTTATTTTGAGAAGACATAATTGCTTAGTTGGTATGCTTGAAGTATTATTATTTTTATGTCAATATTAAACTTTTGTCTTGAATCTTTCGAATCTGAATATTCATACCACAATTAAGAAGAATTACATTGAATTATGCCAAGTAGCATTCCACATCAAAAATTATCTTTTTTATCATTTACCTACTCGAGGATGAGCAGGAATTAAGCTTGGGGATGCTTGATACGTCTCCAACGTATCTATAATTTTTGATTGCTCCATGCTATATTATCTACTGTTTTGGGCAATATTGGGCTTTATTTTCCACTTTTATATTACTTTTGGGACTAACCTATTAACCGGAGGCCCAGCCCAGATTTGCTGTTTTTTGCCTATTTCAGTATTTCGAAGAAAAGGAATATCAAACGGAGTCGAAACGGAACGAAATCAACTAGAGAAGTTATTTTTGGAAGGAAAGCTACCGGATGGACTTGGACCCCACGTCAGGAGATAAGGGAGGTGCTCATGAGGGTGGGGGGTGCGCCCACCCCCCTAGGGCGCGCCCCCTGCCTCATGGGGCCCTCGTGGCTCCCCTGACGTGCTTCTTCCGCCTATATAACTCCACGTACCCTAAAACTTCCAGAACAAAAGAATAGATCGAGAGTTCCGCATCCGCAAGCCTCCAGAGCCACCAAAAACCAATCGGGACCCTGTTCCGGCACCCTGCCGGAGGGGGGAACTCTCATCTGTGGCCATATTCATCATCCCGGCGCTCTCCATGACGAGGAGGGAGTAGTTCACCCTCGGGGCTGAGGGTATGTACTAGTAGCTATGTGTTTGATCTCTCTCTCTCTCGTGTTCTTGATTTGGCACGATCTTGATGTATCGCGAGCTTTGCTATTATAGTTGGATCTTATGTTTCTTCTCCCCCCTCTACTCTCTTGTAATGGATTGAGTTTTCCCTTTGAGGTTATCTTATCGGATTGAGTCTTTAAAGATTTGAGAACACTTGATGTTTGTCTTGCCATGCGTATCTGTGGTGACAATGGGATATCATGTGATTCACTTGATGTATGTTTTGGTGATCAACTTGCGGGTTCCGCCCATGAACCTATGCATAGGGGTTTGCACACGTTTTCGTCGTGATTCTCCGGTAGAAACTTTGGGGCACTCTTTGAGGTTCTATGTGTTGGTTTGAATAGATGAATTGAGATTGTGTGATGTATATCGTATAATCATACCCACGGATACTTGAGGTGACATTGGAGTATCTAGGTGACATTAGGGTTTTGGTTGATTTGTATCTTAAGGTGTTATTCTAGTACGAACTCTAGGGATGTTTGTGATACTTATAGGAATAGCCCAACGGATTGATTGGAAAGAATAACTTTGAGGTGGTTTCGTACCCTACCATAATGCTTCCGTTTGTTCTCCGCTATTAGTGACTTTGGAGTGACTCTTTGTTGCATGTTGAGGGATAGTTATGTGATCCAATTATGTTATTTAGTGAAAGTATGAACCTTAGGCCTTGTTTCTTAGCATTGCAATACCGTTTATGCTCACTTCTACCACTTGTTACCTTGCTGTTTTTATATTTTCAGATTACAAAAACCTTTATCTACCATCCATATTGCACTTGTATTACCATCTCTTCGCCGAACTAGTGCACCTATACAATTTACCAGTGTATTGGGTGTATTGGGGACACAAGATACTCTTTGTTATTTGGTTGCAGGGTTGCTTGAGAGAGACCATATTCATCCTACGCCTCCCACGGATTGATAAACCTTAGGTCATCCACTTGAGGGAAATTTGCTATTGTCCTACAAACCTCTGCACTTGGAGGCCCAACAACGTCTACAAGAAGAAGGTTGTGTAGTAGACATCATCATCTAAGTGATCATGTGATCCATATCAACTAAACCATGTCCGACCATCACGTGAGATGGAGTAGTTTTCAATGGTGAACATCACTATGTTGATCATATCTACTATATGATTCACGCTCGACCTTTCGGTCTCAGTGTTCTGAGGCCATATCTGCATATGCTAGGCTCATCAAGTTTAACCCGAGTATTCTGCATGTGCAAAACTGGCTTGCACCCGTTGTATGTGAACATAGAGCTTATCACACCCGATCATCACGTGGTGTCTCGGCACGACGAACTTTCGCAATGGTGCATACTCAGGGAGAACATTTATACCTTAAAATTTAGTGAGAGATCATCTTATAATGCTACCATCGATCTAAGCGAAATAAGATGCATAAAAGATAAACATCACAATACAATCAATATAAGTGATATGATATGGCCATCATCATCTTGTGCCTTTGATCTCCATCTCCAAAGCACCGTCATGATCACCATCGTCACCGGCGCGACACCTTGATCTCCATCGTAGCATCGTTGTCGTCTCACCAACTATTGCTTCTACGACTATCGCTACCGCTTAGTGATAAAGTAAAGTAATTACATGGCAATTGCATTTCATAAAATAAAGCGACAACCATATGGCTCCTGCCAGTTGCCGATAACTCTGTTACAAAACATGATCATCTCATACAATAAAATTTAGCATCATGTCTTGACCATATCACATCACAACATGCCCTGCAAAAACAAGTTAGACATCCTCTACTTTGTTGTTGCAAGTTTTACGTGGCTGCTACGGGCTGAGCAAGAGCCGTTCTTACCTACGCATCAAAACCACAACAATATTTCATCAAGTATGTGCTATTTTAACCTTCACAAGGACCGGGCGTAGCCACACTCGATTCAACTAAAGTTGGGGAAACTGACACCCGCCAACCACCTATGTGTGAAGCACGTCGGTAGAACTAGTCTCGCGTAAGCATACGCGTAATGTCGGTCCGGGCCGCTTCATCCAACAATGCCGTCGAATCAAAGTATGACATGCTGGTAAGTAGTATGACTAGTATCACCCACAACTCACTTGTGTTCTACTCGTGCATATAACATCTACGCATAAACCTGGTTCGGATGCCACTGTTGGGGAACGTAGTAATTTCAAAAATTTCCTACGCACACGCAAGATCATGGTGATGCATAGCAATGAGAGGGGAGAGTGTTGTCCATGTACCCTCGTAGACCGAAAGCGGAAGCGTTATGACAACGCGGTTGATGTAGTCGTACGTCTTCAGGATCGACCGATCCTAATACCGAATGTACGGCACCTCCGCGATCTACACACGTTTAGCTCGATGACGTTCCACGAACTCATGGTCCAGTAGAGCTTCGAGGGAGAGTTCCGTCAGCACGACGTTGTGATGACGGTAATGATGAAGCTACCGACACAGGGCTTCGCCTAAGCACCGCTACGATATGACCGAGGTGGCTTATGGTGGAGGGGGGCACCGCACACGGCTAAGAGATCAATGATCAACTTGTGTATCTATGGGGTGCCCCCCTCCCCCGTATATAAAGGAGTGGAGGAGGGGGAGGAGGCCGGCCTCCTAGGCGCACCCCAAGGGGAGTCCTACTCCCACCGGGAGTAGGATTCCACCCATTCCAAGAGTAGGAGTAGAACGGAAGGAAGGAGGAGAGAGGGGGGAGGAAAAGGGGGGGGGCTTCCATGTCCAATTCGGACTAGAGGGGGAGGGGCGCGTGGCCTGCCTTGGCTGCCCCTTCCACTCTCCACCAAGGCCCATGAGGCCCATTACACTCCCTGGGGCGTTCCGGCAACCCCCCGGTACTTCGGTATACGTCCGAACTCACTCGAAACCCTTCTGAAGTCCAAACATAGTCATCCAATATATCGATCTTTATGTCTCGACCATTTCGAGACTCCTCGTCATGTCCGTGATCATATTCGGGACTCCAAACTACCTTCTTTACATCAAAACACATAAACTCATATTACCGATCGTCACCGAACGTTAAGCGTGTGGACCCTACGGGTTCGAGAACTATGTAGACATGACCGAGACATGTCTCTGGTCAATAACCAATAGCGGAACCTGGATGCTCATATTGGTTCCTACATATTCTACGAAGATCTTTATCGGTCAAACCACATAACAACATACGTTGTTCCCTTTGTCATCGGTATGTTACTTGCGCGAGATTCGATCGTCGGTATCTCAATCTCGTTACCGGCAAGTCTCTTTACTTGTTCCGTAATGCATCATCCCACAACTAACTCATTAATCACATTGTTTGCAAGGCTTATTGTGATGTGCATTACTGAGAGGGCCCAGAGATACCCCTCCGACAATCGGAGTGACAAATCCTAATCTCGATCTATGCCAACTCAACAAGTACCATCGGAGACACCTGTAGAGCACCTTTATAATCACTCAGTTAAGTTGTGACGTTTGGTAGCACATAAAGTGTTCCTCCGGTATTCGGGAGTTGCATAATCTCATAGTCATAGGGACATGTATAAATCATGAAGAAAGCAATAGCAATATACTAAACGATCAAATGCTAAGCTAACGGAATGGGTCAAGTCAAAATCACATCATTCTCTAATGATATGATCCCGTTAATCAAGTGACAACTCATGTCTATGGTTAGGAAACTTAACCATCTTTGATTTAACGAGCTAGTCAAGTAGAGGCATACTAGTGACACTCTGTTTGTCTATGTATTCATACATGTACTAAGTTTCCGGTTAATACAATTCTAGCATGAATAATAAACATTTATCATGATATAAGGAAATATAAATAACAAATTTATTATTGCCTCTAGGGCATATTTCCTTCAGAGAAAACTTACAAAGATACTAACACAATCTGCTTGGGAGTTGCGCTTAATCATATCCAATCAATGTGAAAATCAGGGACTAAGTTAAAATTCCTCAAGTCCAATCCATGTGAAATTCAGGGATTCAGGCAGGGAACCATGGTAGGTTTCTAGGAAGTGGCCAATCTTTCATTTTAGACAAATAAATTGTTAAATCACTTAGTTCCATAGGCTGACCTAGGAGTTCCATATCATTATAAATTGTAAATTACTTTGTTCGAGCAAAATGGAACAAGAACAAATCTATTTTTCTCTTTGGTTTATGTCAAACTGCCCAACTTCCTAGGTAAAATAGTTAGCGACAACATTTTGTTCTCTACGAATGTACTTTACATTGCTTTGAGTTTTATCCAACATGCTAAGAATAACAACAACAAGGTGGCTAATTATCCAGTCGGCAAGCCTCCTGTCAGATTGAATAAATGTACCAAAACCAGAGCAAGGGAAATAACGACGTCATGAGTCTAGCCAAGAGAGGATGATCAGGTTTGGTTCAGTATTTAGGCCACCATATCAGCCAATCAAACCAATAGGGACTCATCTCCAGCACATGGAAACCCAAAAGAAAGTATTTTTGAAAGAAAAAGGAAGAGGTACTACGAACGTAGAAGACATCTATGGCAGGCATGCATCGGATCCAAGGTGAAAAAGAGTCACGGCAAAGAAATGCCTCAGATGCAAATTACCCATAAATGTGTGGTGCCTCGTCTGCATTTGCATAGCACCTTTACACACACAAAAGTTATGAACCGTCAAATTAAACAAGGAAAACAAATAATCAGAGGTTCTTGTTTGAAATGAAATAACATAACTCAGTAGGGAATATGATCGGGAAAAAGCTAATACATGATTCATTGGGCATCATATAGTCAATCAACAAAATACCTGCGACCTCTTCTAAGGAATCAAAAATAGGAAGAGAAAGAAAGAAAGAAAGAAAGAACGCGATGCATGAGTATTATCAAGGGTTCATCAGATCTCCGAGGTGAAGAGAGTGTGATATCATAAAGTCGACCCTAACACAAATTACCCACAAATCTTTGTGCCCACTCATCTGGATCGACAATGATCTTACTATGATACAGCAATAAGACCGACCAAGGAAAACCTACAGACTTTAAAAGAAAGAACCAACAAGGGCAAGTCCTAGTGGTTTCCACACCTATCCGCCCAACAAATAATTCGTTATAGTTGAGGCCCATTACTAAGATGATTTCGTTGTGTGTAGATTTCAAAGATCAAATATTTCTGGTCTGTTTTAAAATTTTATTTCTAACACCTTGATACTTTTAAGGGCAACATCTTCATCGTCAATCTCGATGGCACTAGAGTGGCACTGCCGTGCATATGAAGCACAACACACGCATCAAATCAAAACAACAGTTTAACACATCACGAATCCTGGATTTCAAAATGAAATGTGGAAAAACAAGTCAAGTGCAATAAATTGCTTCTAAATCTGGCAAAGCAAGGAACCACCTCTCGCTCATTTTATATTGTAAACCATTTTAAAGGATGAGGTTGTTTTTTACATCCTATGTTGCAGGCTATAATAATCTTATATATCCAAATACATTGCAAACAATTCATGCGGCAACACACATGGTGTCATATAGTTTACATAGTGTTGTGCTTGCTGAAAATTCCACAGATTGATCTAACCAAGCAAATGCAGACTAACATTTCATAGGACAACAATGATATTGACCAAATTAACCAACCACCAGGGAGAATTCACGTCAGAAGACCAAGCATTGCTGCAGCAGCAAAACAACTAAGCAGCAGGAATGCCTCTTTCAAAAATGCCTCTTTAAGAGGCAGCAATGCATCACCACTATACCATCCACTGGTGCAAATCACCATAGCAAAACAACTACATACTCCCTGCTCCTCTACCCCCGGTTTGAAGACCCGGTCGTCCATGCGGGAGCCCCCCTGTCCGAGGACGAGGGCGAGGGGCGCCAAAGGGAAGGAGGAGGAAGGGGAGATGGGATGCGGCGGCCGGCGGCTATCTGGATGAGCAGGGAGGAGGAAGTGGGTACAACAGCCATGATGTCGAGCGAGGGAGGAAGGAGAGGTGTGCCGGCTAGGGTTGGTGTGGGTGTGGGCTTTGGCACAGCAACCCCGCGACGAGGATTGGGAGCGGGGCGCGCACGGGATTGCACAAAAGCCTCCCATGGATCAATTGCCCCCCTCAAGCCGATCCCACCTTCATAGAGGAGGTACGTGCGAGGGGGGCGGGGCGGTGTGTGGCGGCGCCGATGAGATGTGGGAGGAGGGTTCGGGACCGGTTGGTTCGTCTGCTTCGGGGAGGAGGAGGATCTGGACGTGGACGGGATTGGATTGGATGTTTCGCTCGCTGCTCCCACGGATCCATCGCACCTCATTGGTCGATCGGCACATCCCATGGATTCATCTTCTCTCAAGTCAATCATGACCGTTGGTCCAACCAAACATTTAGCTTCACGAGACTGTTGTTTGTTTAGCTTCGGGACCACGGATCGATCTCACCTTATTGGTCAATCCCGTCCTCCCATGGATCGACCCTTTTTCAAGGGTAGGTAGTTATGGAAATACGCCAATGCAGGGTTTCTCGAATGTTGCAGTTGCCGCTACCGCCGTCACGAGAGAAATTTGGTCCTCTTGCCTACGGCTACCATCTTTGGCGCTGAGAGAGG
>NC_057804.1:648836453-648839314 GCF_018294505.1 Triticum aestivum
AGATTTGTGAGAATAAAATTACTCTCGTTCTTTTGACGGTGCCATGAAGTTAGAGAGTTTTGTGTCGTCGCAGATTCGATTATACGGATCTGACGAGTTTATATTAGTGTGTCAAGATTTTTTTTGTTGGTTTGACTTTTTGTGAGGATGAAACTTTTCATCGACACCATGGTGAAGATATTAGAATTCGGCGGCCCGCTCTTCTAGGGGATCATCCCCAGCCCAAGTACATTCATCGATCAAGGCTTCCCATTTTTTGGATGGACAATTCAAGGCACTTTGAAAAACCTTTATTTGTAATGTTCATGGGGGTGACAGTTCTTTCACATTTCTCGTATCGTTTTTCATGGATTAGCCTAAGCCTGCAATGTCCGATAACGGGGCTTCAGTAGTGAATCTATCGTGACGACAATGTTGCTCCAGCCTAATTGCAACCTCTTTACCAAAGTTTTTGGAGTATTTCTTCTAGTATAGATTGATACCTTGAAGAAGGTGTTTTCAAAAAATTTCATTGTAATTCTTGGTCATAAGAGTTACTTTGTATTTCCTTGGATCTTAAATCCAACTCAGTGTACCTGTAATCGTTATGAGTATGAATAAATGTACAGGTGTTTTAAAAAAAAACAAATCATGGGTAGGTTGGTGGGATTGGGACACGTAGACTTCATGCTACCGTTGCCACTACCAAGTCAAAGGTAGACTCCAAGCCTGGCGAGCCCAATACTACGGCAAGAAGACCGCATAGAGGAAGAAGGCCTACTCCGATGGGTATCTGAGGTTACATCCTGACACACCTGACCCCATTGCGGCGGATCTGGACGATAGGGTGGTGGTGGGCATGGGGCCCAAGGAGCACGGTCAGGAGGCGATTCTCGATGTTGTGATCACTCCTATTATCTCTTACACACAGCTCCGTCGGATCGACCCGAGCCTGAGCCAGCGCACGAGCATGCCAATGACCAGTGCACCGTCACAGTCCCTCTTTCAGGAGAGACAATCTGTAAGTATTTTCCGTCTTATCTTCATTGCTCACTTTATTTTCCGCGTTTAGTAGTTTTATGAGTTCCATCATGTCATACCATAGGCCTACCTGGAGTACACATGCCAGGAGACCATGGCGTGGCACGAGAGCCTTTATGCATATATACCATCAGCAGAGGGATCGACAGATGCAGCACACTTTTTAGGAAATGGCAGCCGACAGGTGTCCTCAATGGCCAGCAGCACAGGGTCCTCCAGCACAACCAACGCTGCTGACCTTTGAGAAGTTTGTGGCACAGAACACTGGCCCCTCGCCGGTTAGTTCATCCCCAATCCATTCACCCAAAGCATATCATGCCTTTCAACACAGTTATATATCCCGTTAAAATGTCTTTTCAACATCCAGGGAACCGGTGGATCAACCGTTGGCGGTGGCCTTTGCCGCACTCCCGAGTCACGGAGCCCGACCACTCCGATCCACGGAGGCGGAGGTGGAGGCGGTCTTGGCGGTAGCGCTGCCGCTAGCAGTGACGACCTGGGCTTCGGCGGTCTTGGCGGTGACGACCTCCGCGGTGCTCGACGTCCCGGCGCTTAAGCCTTTCGGTTACTTGTGTGCTTATGCTTATGTTTCTTTAGATGACTTGTATGTGGTGATGATCATCCTTTAGATGACTTGTGTGTTGTGATGATGATCCTTTAGATGACTTGTGTGTGGTGATGATGATCCTTTCGATGACTTGTGTGTGGTGATGATGATCCTTTCGGTTACTTTTGATGGTCCTTTGTGATGATGCATATATTGTTGTGACGGTGCCGGATGATACCTATGTGTTCTATATGTGCATTTTCATCATATATATCTGTTGTATATTTGAATTGAATTGATCTGAAAAGAAACAGAAAAAAGAAAAAAAATCAAATGCAAACTATGCCGACGGCTAGGCCGTCGGCATAGAGCTGGCGTGAGAGCCCAGTTGCTGCCACGTGGCAGCTATGCCGACGGCCTAGCCTCGGCCTAGTTTGAAACTATGCCGGTGGCTAGGCCGTCGGCATAGCCGCCACGTGGCAGCATCTGGGTATTCCGGGGCATAGTTTCAAACTAGGCCGACGGCTAGGCCGTCGGCATAGCTCTGCCCCAGGAGCGCCCAGACGCTGCCACGTGGCGCTTCTATGCCGACGGCCTAGCTGTCGGCGTAGTTTCAAAGTAAGCCGACGGCGCCGAAGTGCCACGTGGCATCCAGCGATTGGTCGGCACTTGACGGCGGCCGCCGTTAGACGAACATTGCCCACGGCCAGGGTCATCGGCATAGATGTACGGCCCCGTCATAGGGCCTATGCCGACGGCCTTTCTGTGCCGACGGCCTCCCGGGCTACGCCGATGGATATATTGCCGACGGCCCTATGCCGACGGGGGCCGTCGGCATAGGCCTGTCCCGACGGCCAATCAGAGCTATGCCGACGGCCAGGGCCGTCGGCATAGGGTGTGGTTTTGGTAGTGTGTTTCACTTTGCTGGGCCGGATGTCGCTTCCTTCTTTTTAGCACAAGCCGGATGTCGCTTCCCGATGCTTTGCGGGGAGATGGGCGTGGATTAACGGCTAGGATTGCATCGCCTTCCATGGGGCCCAGCAGGTAAGTGACAGGGAACGAGTTTTCTCTCCCCGCTGCATGAGCCATAAGAAATCATGTGTACCATTCCGAGCGAACGACATAGTCACTGAACGGTCAAAAAAATAATCTGACCCAGACAAGCTCCTCATATCGGTCCTAAATGCCCGGGCCGATTGGCACCCCTCATATCCAGTCAAATCTGGGGCGGATATGGGGAGGCCCAAGCACGCCCGAGCGCGTCCACGACGTCGACCAGATAGGCGGACCCTAC
>NC_057804.1:648839648-648846192 GCF_018294505.1 Triticum aestivum
AATTTCAGTTTCCTCTCCTCTATTCTCCCTACTTTGCACCGGCCATCCCTAGCTCTGTCGCCACCCTTGCTCCGCAATCGTAGTGGACCCACAGCGCCGCCTGCACCGTCCCAACAGTCCGCCCATCCGTTCTCGCCACCGCGGACATTGTCGCCGGCCCGGACACCCCACGAACATCAATGTGCTTCAACGATCTCCCGTGTTCAGGAGACTCTGTAATGGGGAATCACCGTCGTGGAACTACACTATCAACGGTCGTGACTGCAACAGAGGACACTATCTTGTCGATGGTATCTATCCTCAGTGGGCGACATTTGTGAAGACCATATCTGAACCCCAAGGCAACAAACAAAGCCAATTTGCAACAACGCACGAGGCGGCTAGGAAGGATGTGGAGAGGGCATTCAGAGTGCTCCAAGCTCATTGAGAAATTGTTCGTAGAGCTTCAATGACGTGGAAATCATAGACTTTATGGCAGCTTATGACATCTTGTGTCATTTTGCACAATATAATTGTCAAGGACGAGGGTGATGGGGTGACCCAAACCAATGATTTTCAGACGTCGGGAGAACAAGTCCAAATTCCGGAGCAACAAGATGTAGATCAGTTATGAATTTTCTGCAGATGCATCAGAATCTTCGAGATAATCAAGTGCACGCACATCTATTCAGTGATCTTGTGGAGCATATGTGGTTCTACAATGAAAATCAAATAGCTAATATTTGGATTGTGCACTTAAAATAACGAGGGGTTGTCCGGCGCCATTCGCGGGCCTGCGGACGTATAGGGGCCCAGATTTACCGAGTACAGCTGTAGATGCTTCAATAAGTTGTCTATCACCTTCAGGTTGATAGTTTTCTTTAGAAGTTGTAAATAGTTTTATTTAGAAGTTCATAGGGGAGAGTTCCATGGGAGAATGGGGGCCTCTTATCCTCATAATAGAAAACTGACAGAAAAAAGTACAAGATCATGGTCATCTTGTTGCGAAGCTGTTTGTTGAAAGCTATGGCTGTACTGGATTTTTAAAGTAAGAATCTTGAATCATTAAAAACAAAAAATACTTTTGAGGCTAATATATGAAAATCGGACTAAAACCTTCACAATAGCCCACACAAGGTAACACCGCTCAAACTGGCCACCCAAGCGAAGACCTACATCAAGAAAACGTTGTTGAGGTTGACACCAGGCGTCATCTCTCTCTCTCTCTCTCTCTCTCTCTCTCTCTAATACTCCATCCATTCTTTTATGTAAAGTGCATTATTTTTGGCACTATGACCAGGCACATAATTATAGACATGTTAGGACGAAATTATCCTTAGCAAATTTGTTGATTTGTGGCAAGTAAATCAGTGAGTCCAAAAAAGTAAGAGACACATGCAATCGAGAGAGAGATTTTTTTTCTTTTTTGCTACAAGGAGAGATACAGACAATCAGAAAAGAGATACTTTCTTTTTTATGGAGGGCTAAAAACGAAATTATGAGGAATTAGAAAGAATGCACCTTACATTGTGAAATTTTATCAAAAAATAAATACACCTTATATAAGGAAATGGAGGGAGTAATAACAAAAAAAAAGTCCAGCGTAAGATGGAGTAGATCCTATCTAGAATTACACCGACATCCATAATGAGTGAAAACCTTCCTAATCGTATCATATGCTCTAGCCGGATACGTCATGATAAAAAAGAGGTCCCTATACTTTAGCCTTTGCACAAGATAGACCAAGTACGATGCCTCGCGTACATATACACGAATAACATGCACGGTGGAGGAGATGAAAGTGTGTGCTACACATTAAACCATGCTTGCCCGAATAATACCGCATCAGGGGACGAGAGTTCTGGTCGCGTATACCATGTTGAAGCCGGGTCCTCGATCGGTCTCGTGGCTGGTGTTGGGTCACAGCAGAGCACACCGCGACCCTTGCACCAGGAACGCCTCCGCGCCACCCGGAGTAGTCATCATCACAAACCGAAACCACCTTCCACCGGGACGGGAGACGAGCCGGAGCCGCAGATCAGATGCTCAGCAGCACAGCGCAACGCGCACGCCAGACCCACGCGTACCAAGGCACAGATGATGCAGGCAGGCAGGCAGGCTGGGAAGACCGTCCACGGCTACCACGCCCAACGCGCACGCCACGCCACTGGGACTGGGGAAGATGGAGACAGCACCAACGACCAATGACCAAAGAACCAACGACCAATGACCAAAGACCGGCAAGACGACTTGCTTGCTGATTTAGCGACGAGGGAGGCACCAGCTCCAGCTATATATATAAACCCTTTAGTGTATGCGAGCTAGTGGTAGTGCACACACGTACTCGCCACCTAGACCTAGCTAGCTAGCAGTCCTCTCCTCATAGCAGGAGCAATGACATTGTTCAGCTTCTTCTTCCTCTTGTCCCTCTTCTGCCTCCACGCTCTTGCCGTGTCCCCCGCTCCGGCGGGGAGGGGGAGCGACCAACTCGCGCTCCTCTCCTTCAAGTCCACCATTGCGCCCCCTAGAGGGTTGCTGGCTTCATGGAACACCTCCACCCACCACTGCAGCTGGCCAGGCGTTGCTTGCGGGCGGCGGGCGGCACCCCGACAGGGTTGTCTCGCTGCCCATGGCCTCCTTCAACCTGTCGGGACGCATCTCCCCATTCTTGGGCAACCTCTCCTTTCTCAGGGAGCTTCACCTCGGCGACAACCACCTCGCCGGTCAGATACCGCCGGAGCTCGGCCATCTTGCCAGGCTTCGGCTCCTAAGCCTGAGGGTGAATTCTCTCCAGGGAAGCATTCCTGTGCATGGCTCTTGGAGGATGCACCAACCTCACCACGCTTGACCTAAGTAGAAACCATCTCCAAGGTGAGATCCCGGGCGAGATAGGCTCCAGCTTGAAGAATCTTGTCACTTTGAACCTTTCCAGAAATGATTTGTCAGGACATATCCCTGGCTCGCTGCTACGATCACCATCCATCCAAACCGTGTCTATGTTTCTCAACAGATTATCTGGTAGGATACCACCTGTTTTGGGCAACCTCTCCAACCTCAAATATCTTCAAGTCGATCACAACGCCCTGTCCGGACCTATCCCATCGTCTTTGGGCATGTTGCCCAAACTGTCTCGGCTCAGCCTCGGCTTCAACAACTTGAGTGGAGTGATCCCCAATTCCATTTGGAACATTTCCTCTCTAACACTGCTTTCCGTCCAGGAAAATATGCTTAGTGGAACAATACCTCCAAACGCATTCAGTAATCTTCACCTTCTCCAAGACATATCGTTGGATGTTAACCACTTCCATGGCCCCATCCCAGCTGCAATAGGTAATGCTTCTAATATCGCATTACTTCAGATGTCACAGAACTTTTTCAGTGCCATCGTTCCTCCGGAGGTTGGAAGCTTTCCGAATCTCTTCCGGATAAACCTCCAACAAAACTTGCTTCACGCAAAAGAGCCCAAAGATTGGGAATTCATAACCACGTTAACAAATTGCACACAGTTACAAGTTTTGGGGTTGGGAACCAATAAGTTTGAGGGCGTCCTCCCTGATTCACTTTCCAACCTTTCCACCTCCTTGGTGCAACTCGGCCTTCAAGAGAACAAAAATATCAGGAAGCATCCCTAAAGATATAGGTAACCTCATTAACTTGCAATTTATCATTCTCTATACTAACTCTTTCACCCAAACTCTCCCCTCTTCATTGAGTAGCCTCAAATTCCTTTCCCTACTCCAAGTAAACGAAAATAAAATTAGTGGGTCTATTCCACAGAATATAGGAAATCTTACTGAACTAATTTCTTTGGACCTCAGCATGAATGCCTTCGGTGGTACGTTACCACGCACGCTTGGAAACCTAACAAACTTGTTGACACTAGATCTTTCAAGTAATAACTTTACAGGACCAATACCCAGCGGATTATTCAACATCCCAACACTCTCAGAATATCTTTCTCTATCAAGTAATAACTTGGAGGGATCACTACCTCACGAAATAGGGAATCTAAAAAATCTAGTAGAATTCCATGCAGAGTCGAACAAATTATCAGGTGAAATCCCTAGCACCATTGGTGGATGTCAACTTCTCCAGCAACTCTACCTCCAAAACAACAAATTTGAAGGTACCATCCCATCAATCCTTAGTCAAATGAAAGGTCTACAAACTCTAGACATTTCAAGCAACAATTTGTCAGGCCAGATACCTAAATCATTTGCAGACCTTACCACACTCTATTATCTCAACCTTTCATTCAATAGCCTTGCCGGGGAAGTGCCAATCACTGGTGTTTTTGCAAATTCTTCAGCAATATCAATCCAAGGAAATGGAAACCTTTGTGGTGGTGTACCTAATTTACATTTGGCCCCTTGTTCCTTGCAATTAGCAAAGAAAAAACATAAATTCCCGGTTGCGTGTATGCCTATTTCTATCATTGCAACACTGGTTGTTCTTGCCTTCCTCTACAAGCTTCTTCTTACCTGGCAAAATAAAAGACAAGCAACAATCCCGTCAACAACGTCCATGCAAGGTTACCAACTGATTTCTTATAGTCAGTTGGTGAGGGCAACAGATGGTTTCTCGGCAGGGAATTTGCTGGGTTCTGGATCATTTGGGTCTGTGTACAAAGGAGAGTTGGATGGTCATGCTGGAGAAAATTCAAACCTTGTTGCTGTCAAGGTATTAAAACTTCAAACTCCAAAGGCGCCGAAGAGTTTCACTGCCGAATGCAAAGCATTAGGAAATATGCGACACCGCAATCTTCTCAAGATAGTTACAGTTTGCTCAAGCATTGATACCAGAGGGAATGAATTCAAAGCAATTGTGTATGACTTCATGCCTAATGGTAGTCTAGAAGGTTGGCTACATCTTGACACAAGTGACCAAGCAGAGCAAAAGTATTTGAATCTGCATCAAAGAGTGACAATACTACTTGATGTGGCTTATGCCTTGGACTATCTTCACTGCCATGGTCCTGCACCTGTTGTACATTGCGATGTGAAGCCAAGTAATGTGCTCCTAGATGATAATATGGTAGCCCATGTTGGAGATTTTGGTCTTGCTAAGATTCTTAAACGAGGGAAGCTCATTACTCGAGCAGTCCACGAGCTCAACGGGATTTCGAGGGACAATTGGTTATGCTGCCCCAGGTTAGCCCACCTCTTCTATGTTTACTCTACTTATTCTGTGCCTAGTTATATAAAGTTTTAAAAACGAATGTAAATATAGAACTCTATGCATCATGAAAACTCTACTTATTCGAACTTGTTATTGTCACAGAGTATGGTGTTGGAAACCCCGTGTCCAAGCATGGAGATGTTTACAGTTATGGCATTCTTGTGTTGGAAACAGCCACTGGAAAGAGGCCCACCGATAGCAAATTCAGACAAGGATTGAGCCTTCGTGAGTATGTTGAGCTTGGTCTATGTGATAGTATGATGGAGGTTGTGGACATGCGGCTATCGTTGGATCTTGAGTATGGGCTTCAAACTGTGAGTGCTTCTGCCTACAAGAGAACGACTGATTGCCTTGTTTCGCTACTTAAACTCGGAATTTCCTGCTCTCAGGAATTGCCGTCAAGTAGAATGCCAACCGGAGATATCGTCAAGGAACTTCATGCCATGAAAGAATCTCTCTCGAGGGAGTAGTGAATATGAAGACAGAGACCATGCTAATGCTAACTGGAATGTTTAATGTGAGAATGACATGTGCATTGATATTGTTGGGCATATTTTTGTTTGGAATTGATTCCTGCATTGGTACTTCAAACAGTTAACATGGAAGTACAACCAATTTTACGCTTCAATTGCAGCTATTTCCTAATGTTTGCATCAGAGTACGGTCTCTACTATGCTTCAGTTCGAATCGCAACAGCTGAGTTCATAAGTCCCGATTGCATGATTAGTGATGGACTGATGGGTATGTGTTTAGTAGAACTCGTGTTAATATTGTCCATTATTTTACCAGTTACTACTTTTTCCGTGTGGCGCGTCTTTGTTTGGTGAGTGGAAAACAATTTGTTATGTTCAGAACAGAATTACGACACTCTGTCGAGAATATTGTAAACCGATGATGGTTAATAGTTTTGTCAAACCTGTTTATTTTGCTCATGAGCACAGATAAAACAGATAAACCTATTTGGAGGCCTTAGTATCCCTAATCCTGAAGCTTTCGGTAGAGCCTTGAGAGAACATGTCGAACAAACACCACTTTGCTTGCATTTGAGATGAAATTGCCCATGACACCCTGATAACTTGGCAAAGTTATCATAGCTTGATAGTCATTATTTCTGTGGTGGTGAACGGACAGGCGACATGCCAAGGTAGGTACAGGGAAATGAAGATATGGTGCGCGGGAGATTGTCCAGGGTGGCTGTCAGGTCGATCTCATTGCACTAGATTGGGATGATTCTGATCTTGACCAGTAGACTGACCGAAGATGTGAAGGATTGGAGAACTTCGGTTTGTATCTGCAGGTGTCGGCTTGATGAAGTTGGCAACTTCATCGGTTTAGAGAGAAGATTTGTGCAGAATATTCCAATGGGGCTAGGCCGCCACTTCTATGA